>NC_142010.1:191651665-191809165 GCF_049901735.1 Notechis scutatus | reverse complement strand
ACAAAAGAACTCACAAGCCCATCACACAACCCATTACCCAAGCCGTTAAAACACAAGAGGCTAACGACCCAGGAGATGACAGCACAAGATCCAGGATATCTCTACAACAAAAGGCCATCACACAGCCCATTATACCAACATCAACTCCATCAACCAATCAAGAGGCTGCAGCACAGCCAACCAGCCCAGCACACCACCCCCACCACTTGTATATATAGAGAGATGGCAGCTCGGTCACACACTGCTTGCACTGGCACTAAGCCGAAAGCACCAGCCTGAAGATGGCGAGTGGGACCTCGCCAAACGTTGCCTAGATACTTTGAATCTTACGCGGGAGAGAACCCGAATAACCAAAGATCCATATATATATATATATATATGTAGTATTCAGCTTTGTTCGGGTATTTTCCCACATCATTGTAGTTGTGCTTTTAAAGTTGTAGCAACGTTTCAGCAGAATCTCATCTGCCATCATCAGGCTTCTGTATAGTGTTCGTCTGTGAGTCAGACTTTCACAGCTGTTTCTGTCTGTATTCTGTACTGTGTTCAGTCTGACTCACAGACGAACACACTACAGAAGCCTGATGATGGCAGATGAGATTCTGCCAACGTTGCTACAACTTTAAAAGCACAACTATAATGACGTGGGAAAATACCCGAACAAAGCTGAATACCATACATGTAAGTACCGAAAACTTAATAAAATATATATATATATATATATATATATATATATATATATATATATATATATATATATATATATATATATCCATTTACCCGAAGCCAAGCTGCACTAAAGGCCTCCATTAAAGCAACACAATGCTGCCAGCCAATCAAGATACAAAAAGAGCCAAAAAACAGACAGAAGATATTAGAGACACCAATCAAGCAGAACACAGCAAACTCCGAGACCAATAAACACAGACCAAGACTCCCAACCAATCAGGATGAAGAAAAAACCATTCTGGCACAGCAATAGGCTGCCCCAAATTCAAATCTGAAACCACTGTAAAAGTCTGACTCACAGACGGACACAATACAGAAGCCTGATGATGGCAGATGAGATTCTGCTGAAACGTTGCTACAACTTTAAAAGAACTACAATGACGTGGGAAAATACCCGAACCAAGCCGAACACCATATATATATATATATATATACACACACACACACACACACACACACACACACACACACACAACCAGGATCATGAAAAAGGCATCCCAAATTTCTGATACCCAGTCACAGTTCTAAGGGTTCAGAAGCCGTGCCTTGGTCATAAACCTCCCCTTGGTAAAAGGTTGTCTTCCTCTCGCCTGTCTCCAGGTCTCTGTGCCAAATGAGAAACCTACTTCCTGTTACACTCCAAAGCTAGAATGGCTCACCAAGCTTGCCTCTCCCTTACAGTCAGTGGAGAGGCAGTTGTGAGCTCAAGCAAAATTCACTGCTTAAGGCCAAATAACTTCAAAGCTAACAATCCTCCCGAGTCAGGGTGAAAGTGTTGAAACTGTCAATGTCAACTTACACCATGCATAGTGAGTGTAAAACTTCAATAATGACATTCTGGAGGAGAGGACAAAGGGCAAACACTACACAGGATAAGCCCCAGCGCCCTTCAAATCTTTGAAACCCTTCAAGGATTTATCTGGCCTAACACTTCTACACATCGTCATTTGGGTCTTAGGCTGTACTGATTAAGGATTTAGTGTGTTCAAAGGCCCACTGATAGGGAGGATGACAACTTTTCAGCAGTTCTATTGGATTCCATTAGCTTAGACTTGAAAAAAAAAGAAAAACACACAGCAATTTGATCTCTTCCTGCCTTTCCCTCCATTCCTTTTGTGTGGATGCAGCCTGAGAGGTTTCAATTTGCTTTTCCTTTTTTGCTTTTGTCCTTTTTCTTCCTCTTCCCCTCTCCCCTCCCTTTAAAAAAAACACAAATATTTGAAGGCAAAGAAGCACCTTTGCCTTCCGATCTCTTAGCCTCTCCAGTCTCAACCCAGGCATCCCAGCAGAATTAAATACATTCCTTAGCAATCTGCCGTAGTTCTGTCCAACCTCACTCGCTCCTTCTTGCTTGGTCCCATCAGGGCAGCTGAAGCGATGGCATTTATGAATCTGTGCAGACGTAGTTCAAAAAGGCAACGTTTGCCTTTATAATGCTGAAGGCTGGAAACATTTTCTCATTGTAAAATGCAACGGCCATATGTGCGCTGGAATGCAAAGGGAGTTTCACCAAAAAAAATAAAAATAAAAAAATTGGAGACAGGCCCTTCCCCCCAAATCATTTGAGGGGTGCTCAGTCCAGACTGAAGCCAGATGTTCGGAATATGGCAACGTACCAGGTCATGGAGCAATAAGATCAATTGTCTTCCCCAGCTTTTGTTATACTCACATTTTCTAGCCAATAAAACCAGTTTGCTGACTGGGATTCTAAACACTGAAGTCCCAACGTGTTGGAAGAGTGTCAGGATTTGGGTGAATGCCCTATGTCTATGTTTGTCACAGGGCCAGCTTGGAAGCCACCCAGAAAATTATTTTTTTTGAGGGCTTTTCAAGGTCACTTGTAGCCCCTGATAGATTTTCTTGACAATGGCAGCCCTCCGTTGGGAATATTATATAGCTGAGTTTCGGAGCCTCCCTTATACTTTTCCATAACCCTTCGCGAGTTAAATTGGGAGCAGCAAATAGCTGCCGCATTGCTTTTGGGTTGCCAACTCAGAACTCAGATAAAATACTGCTGTTGATTTTGGCATATCCAAATCGGTTGGAATGAAGTCCTCTCTTTCTAGAAAATACACTTCTGCTGTTTGAAAAGGTGACTCTTGGTTCAGCTCAGATTCTGCCAAGTCCTTTTCCTAAGGATGAAAACAAGGGAACGGACGACCCGCTATCCTTACAAGGACACTGACTAAGTCTAGGGAGGATTAAGGCACTAAGGTGTAATGCACCTGCACTCACATATTAATGCCAGGAAGCTAGGCTAAGCTTTTATGCTAAGACCTGGACACTGTTGTTAATGCTTTAGAGCAGAGGTCTCATTCTCGCGGCCCGCGGGCCAATTGCGGCCCGCAGGACGATATCCTGTGGCCCCCACCGTGATATGAAAGTATAATATTAGTGTATAATATAAATATAAAGTATAATATAAAGTATAATATTATGCGGCCCAGCCTCACCCAGCCTCTGCCTCCAGCAGCCCCCAGGTAAATTGTGTTTGAGACCCCTGCTTTAGAGTCTTTCTGATTAAAAAAAAAATACAAGAAAATGACTGCAACCCATAGCCGTAAATCATAATCGTGACACCCAAAATTACCTAGTCAAAATGTCATCCTCTCCAAAGTAAATTTTTCAGTCCATACACCAAAATTTACTATGGTGATTGTCAAAATGTGCAAGATGTCAGAAGCTTTATCAAAGCCCTTCATGTAGAAACAAAAGAGGTGGGGGGTTTTCCTTTTTGAGGCTGTGCCAACCACCTTACAGATTTTTGATATTTTCCCCATCACCACCAGTGATGGAATTCAGCCAGTTTGCACCACTTTGAGATAACTGGTTGTTAAGTTTCTGAGCAGTTTGGTGAACTGGTTTCTGGAAGAAATCATTAGGCCAGAGAACCGGTTGTTAAATTATTTGAATCCCACCACTGCCTGTATTCCTGTCGTCTACTCAGTGCAAAGGGAAATTATTCTGCTCATAGGTTTTCTCATATGTTTGGAACTTATATGTCTTCAGGACAAGGGGAGGTGGGGGGGAAGGCATGGTTCCATGGCTTCAGCAGGGATTGTGATTTTTACTGTCGCATTTGGTTGTATATGCATTTGGCTCTTTCTCATCCTTAAGGTTCAATTCAGACATATGTGTTCAAAGACAACTATCAATTCAACAGGGAAAGCAGATAACAGATAACAGATAATCAGAATTGGAAGGGACCTTGTAGGTCACCTAGTCCAACCCCCCACCCAAGCTGGAGACCCTACACCATTTCTGACAGATGGGAGTCCAATTTCTTCTTGAAAGTCTCAAGTGATGGCGCTCGCACGACTTCCAAGGGCAAGCTGTTCCATTGGTGGATTGTTCTCACTTTCAGAAAGCAACTTTTCCATGTCTTCTCACAGCCATGACGTAATACTGCCCAGAAAGTTGTAAGAACAGCCATGTGTGGAAGGCTTTTAAGGCACTTTTTACAAAGCCAGACACTTTAGGGGGCATGAGAACGTCACCGTGTGACATCTGATATTCAGCACCTGAAGGCAGAACAAGAAGCAATGGATGGAAACTTCTCAAGGAGAGAACCAACTTAGAACTAAAGAGAAATTTCCTGACAGAACAATTAATCAGTGGAATGAAATTCCTCCAGAAGTTGTGGGTGTTCTATCACTAAAGATTTTTAAGAAGAGGCTGAATAGTCAACTTGTCTGAAAATGTATAGGGTCTCCTGCTTGAGCGGGTGGTTAGACTAGAAGACCTCCAAGGTCCCTTTCAACTCTGTTATTCTGTTATCTATTTTGAAGGAAAAGATAGAGGAACAAGTCCAATCAAACCCCTCACTTCGTAAATGAGGATGATAAAAGAGAAACAGATATGCCATAGTCCTTAAGAGCCATGGTGGTGCACTGGTTAGAATGCAGTATTGTAGGCTAATTCTGCCAACTGCCAGGTGTTCGATTTTGACCGGCTCAAGCTTGACTCAGCCTTCCATCCTTCTGAGTTTGATCAAATGAGGATTCAGATTGTTGGTGGCCATATGCTGACTTTTGCGGTATAGAAGTGTAAGTGATATTGCTGTTGCTATTCCTTTTTAGGCCTGCTTGAAACTTCAGAATTTGATGTTAGTTGTTATGAAGCTCAGTGTCCTGCGACTGTAATCGGAAGAATGCACATTATGTAACATCCCTTGCTGGATTGCTTGTGTGAACTAATGAGAAGTGATGGCTGATCCCATTTAGAGGCATCAAGGAGCTAAAGTATCGAGCCCAGGACTTTTACAGTGCAGTAGCCCTTCTCCAGGGACTACTTGGACATAGCGAAAAGGAAGCCCTTGGATCTTAGTGCTTTCCTTTCTTATTTCTCCCTTTTTTTAAAAAAAGCAATAGCTAAATGCAACAACCATGGGTGGGATTGTTATTTCCCTATAAATCTTATCAGCACCTGAACAAATGGAGGAGTGGACAAGAAGAGAAAAATTCTCTTGGCTGAAGATCATTGAGCTTCTCAGTATTTATCCTGCGTACTGCCGGATGCGTTGCAATACTTTCTGGGGCATTTGCTCCATCCAACTCTATCCCCCCACCCCATCAAAACACTATTCCTAATTTTTCCAGATCTCAATTGGAAACTCACAGGGTTAGGATAGAAAAGGAACTCAACTGGAACCTGTAAAAACACACACATTTTAGAAATTCAGCCAAAACTATTTGGTATCATTTTTGCGTGTGACAAGTTCAGCAAGAGAAGAAAACAGAGTTTAGAATAAAAACAGTGGTCAAAATTAATCTTCCCTCCCTAATTATAGATGAGTTGACTGTTTTTATTGCTAGACCAATATTTGAATACCGCTCATCAGTCTGGAACCCGCATTACATATCTGATATTAATACAGTTGAGAAAGTCGAGAAATATTTCACAAGAAGAGTTCTCCACTCCTCTACTCGTTGCAGAATACCTTATGCCACCAGACTTGAAATTCTAGACCTAGAAAACCTAGAACTACACCGCCTTTGGTCCGATCTAAGTATAGTATATAAAATCATACATTGCAATGTCCTACCTGTCAATGAATACTTCAGCTTCAATCATAACAATACAAGAGCACACAATAGATACAAACTCAAGGTAAACCGCACCAAACTTGATTGTAGGAAATACGATTTCAGCAACAGAGTGGTCAATGTCTGGAATACTCTACCTGACTCTGTGGTTTCTTCCCCAAACTCCAAAAACTTTAACCTTAGACTATTGACCTCACCCCTTTCCTAAGAGGTTTGTAGGGGGCGTGCATAAGTGCACCAATGTGCCTACCATCCCTGTCTTATTGTTTCTTTTTATTTTTCTTATATGTATCCATTTCATGTATTCATAACTATGTTGATACGTATACCTATTATCTTGTAAGCGATTGAAAAATCAAATAAATCAAATAAATTACATAAATTTAAAACTGGCTCCTTTGGAACTAACCACCAAATATTCCCTTAATAAAGATAGCCCAGGGCATAATATATATAATATCAATATCCTACAAGCAATCCAACACTTTTACAGAGTAATGTGGAGTTAGTCTTCTGTTGGATTGAATTTGGCATTCACTATAGCCCCATTTCCGAATTTCTTGTCTTCCGAGAACATTGAACATTAGCTCCCATGAGTCTGTTCTGTAAACTCTTGACATGTATTACTTTACCTGTACCTTAGAAAATCAATAATAACTTGCAAATCATCTCCGTAAAAGGAAGCACAAACTAGTCTATATATATAAGAAGACAACACCTTCCGCTGACACCAATACTCCAGGGAGATTTATTTTGTTTATTGCAGTATTTATACCACGCCAAAACACAAGAGCCTCAGAAACATACAAAATCTAAAGCACCAACAATAAAGGATAATTCTTGAAAAGCAAAACTAAACTTTTAACACTGTTAGTTGAAAACAAAACAAAAAAGTAACCTTGAGATGGAGTCATCTAAACCCGGACAAGGTTAACCAAGAGAAAATTTCCCCTTCCACCCTCCCACTTCTCTTCCTTCTGAGAAGTAGGAATGTAGAGTAGCCTTTTCTAGTTGGAAAAACTTTTACTCAGAATATGTGGTGCTAAATGTAACAATCTAACTTATGTAGGTCATAAAAATGAGGTTCCTCCAAGATGTCTTCTCCAACAGTATTTTAGAAGGTCTTGAAAAGCTGACTATTCTCTCAGGTTTTGCAGTAGAGTTATAACCACATTATCTTTGGTGTATTGACCGGATCGCCATCTTGTATTTATTTCATAATTCTTTTTGTATTCACTTTATTTTGTTCTTATTTGCTTGCTGTTTTTATGCTGTTCTTTACTTTATGAGCTGGCCAACAGTGGTTGGAGTTGGGTGGCATCAAAAATAAAAGAAATACATGAAGCAAACAAACAAATAATGTTACCGTGCACAGATGTGATGTATCCACAGATCAAAAGAGTTGATGTAACCTACCTGCTTCTAGATGATCCAGCTAGGACCATAGAAAACAACTTTCCAAGGCTATCATGGCACGCACAAAAATCTCAATTCCACCAGCACTAATTTGTTGTTGATGTTGTTGTCATTCATAAATAAATAGTTTCTCAAAGAGAAGTATTCACAAGATTATCCATATCCTGGAAATACCCAAAGTATTCTTTAATCTAGTATTATCCAGCAATCCCAATGCAGAATAGCTATTACCGTATTTGCCGGCGTATAAGACGACTTTTTTGCCCTGAAAAACATGCCTCCAAGTGGGGGGGTCGTCTTATACGGCGAGTATATAACAAAGGTCGTCTTATACGCCGGCAAATACGTTGTTGTCACTCGGTGCAAGAGCGACGGGGGCGGAGCTCCGCAACTTGCGAAGCCCCTTCAAGCCCAGCCAGAGTCTCTCTTCCTCCTCCTCCCCCACCCACCCACTCCGCTTGTGCGAGCGGACAGGCAGGCTCCAGGCTTTTCCCCCATCCCTCACCTCCTTCCATCCCCCTCCACCCCCCCCCCCAGTGGCAGAAACTTCGCCGCACGTGGGGACGAGTGGAGGGGTGGGAGCTGCTGACGCAGCTCAAAGCTGAGAAAGCGCCATCCTTGCTTTTGTGCTTCGGGAAGAGTTCGTGTTTTTTGTTTTTTTGTTTTTCTCCCAGGAATGGGATGCTGCTCGTGCGATTTTCTTTGGGAATTTTTCTCTTCCCGGTTTCAGCCTTTGCTCCGAATCCTCCCCCCCCCATTCACTTCTGGAAAGGATGCTTGTGTAACTCTTTTCCTAAGCGTTGCTGGGGTGGAGGGGGGGGCAGTGTGCAGCGTGAGCGAGAGGCTCTTTTCCTTTCTCCCTGAGCGCAAAACCGTCTGCCTTCTTCTCTCTTGGACGGACCGAGCAAGGCTAATAAGATAATAATAAGATAATAAGATAAGATCCTAAGCGCGTTGTGGAAACAGATCTGGATCTCATTGGAGAAAGGTAGCAAATGAATGAACTGGACTTTTGGCAAGTCTCGGGGTAGGAACTCGATGCTTTCTGGAAAGTTAGTGAGCAGGAAAATAGACATCCTTTCCGCTTTCTCCCAGCGTGGGTATTTCATTATCCCTCCCTGTAAGAAGTAACAACCACAAAGCCAAGGGAAAAAATGATGCGCAGGAAAAAGCCACAGTAGGAAGCAAAGATTTCTCCCCCCCCCTCTCTGAAATAATTAATGTCGCAATCAGTGTGGTGCACCCTTGGAGACAAATTGGTTGGGGAGGTGGAAAGATATTAAGAAACAACTCGACTGTTTTTCGTCCAGTTTTATTTTTATTTATTTATTTTCCCCTGAAAAAAAGCAGATCGCTCAATGGTGTCACAAAGAAAGGGAGAGGAATTGAGTGCCAGCCTGAGAAAGGCGAAGCTGCCTCTCTAAAGCATTTTGGTGGCTTTGTAAGTTTGGGGGAAAGGGGCGGGGGTGTCAATCAAGAATTATATCCAGAATACCCCAAGTGTTACAACTTAGCGTATTTGCCGGCGTATGACTTTTTTGCCCTGAAAAACATGCCTCCAAGTGGGGGGGTCGTCTTATACGGCGAGTATATAACAAACTCTATATTTTGAGTGGAAATGTTGGGGGCTCGTCTTATACGCCCAGTCGTCTTATACGCCGGCAAATACGGTAAATATGTGAATTAAAATGGATATTTAATACAACTAGAGGGCAGCTTGTGGGTGTGCAAACCATTTACCTAAGGAGATAATAATTAAGAGATAAGAGACTTAGACTTAGAATAACTTTATTGTTATGAGCCATGGTGGTGCAGTGACTAGAATGCAGTACTCCAGGCTCCTTCTGTTGGCTGCCAGCTGCCTGCAATTTGGTAGTTCGAATCTCACCAGGCTCAAGGTTGACTCATCCTTCCATCCTTCCAAGGTGGGTTAGATGAGGACCCAGATTGTTGGGGCAACATGCTGACTCTGTAAACCTCTTAGAGAGGGCTGTAAAGCACTGTGAAGCGGTATATAAGTCTAAGTGCTATTGCTATTGCTATTGTCACTTTGAATGTACACTAATCGGCATACATTAAAATGAAATTTCATTGCATACAGCTCTCAAAGTGTCTTCACCTCTAATATACACCACATAAACATGACAGAATAAATAAATACAAAATTATTCATATACCTACATATATATTAAATTCATTAAGTTGCATCTAACACCTTATGTATCCCCCCCAGCCTAATAACAAACAGACTTTAAAACATATAATATATATTATATATTAACAAGCAATCTTGTTCATGTTTATATCAGCCATTGACCAAGGAACACCTTCTTGTGCTTGTTCTCCCCCCCGCTTCTCTCCCACTCCCCCCACCCTCCCAGGCGAACTTTTTCCCACTGTAAACTTTGTCACCCAAATGAAGATTTTTTTTTTCTTCAGCTCATACCTTCTGCGAAGGACACCCATAATCTCTAAGCACTATAATTGGACTGAGTGGCTGACTGGTTCCCACCGCCAGGGCTACAGCCATGGGAATCTGATGGCGGAGGGCAAAAAGAGTGGTGAAAAAGAAAGGTGGAACAGCCAGCCACTCAAAAAAATACAGACTTTTCCCACCCCCAGAGGTTAAGGAGTGCAGCATAGAGAACCTCTGTCTGTTACAGCTGACTGGGCTTTGAAATTCCAATGTCTTGTTTTTGATACTGCTTCACAATGATTGTCACAAGGATGACAATGGACGGGGAAGCACAGGTCATTCTCATTAAGAACTTTGCTGAGTTGCTGTCTGCTTTACGGTGAGCAGAAAAATACTTTGCTAGACCTTGATTCCGAGAACCGTACCGGTTTTCCCCATATAGACCTGTTAGAAGAAGCATCACTAACTACAATTCGAGCAAGACTGAAACTTAAAAGCTAGTTGACCCTCATGACAAGGCAAAAACGTGCTACTCCTTTGTGAAGAGCTTGTTGCATTGTGTGTGTGTGTGTGTGCATCAAAATGTGGCTTAAATTAAATGTGACCAGTTTTTGTGGTAGAATTTTTGAAAGGAAAATTCCCTCCTCCTCTTTTAGACCTTCATGTGCTCTTGAAGGTGTTTTCATAGAAAATAGCAATGTCAGTGGCACCTGGAACATTATGGCTGGTAGTGCTGAGTTTAATAGACACCGATAGGTCTGTCTTCCTTAAATTTGTCTAAAATTCTTTCAAACCCTGGGTAAGAAAGCGTTTATCTTCTGGGAAGAATAAAATTCTGGCTTTGTGTTCTAAAGGAAAATCCCAAGGTAGGCTCAACTCCTGGTGATTTCGTGGATACAACCAGGTATTTGGCATTTTCTGCTTTTTAAAACAATCTTCTCTAATATTTAGTGCTGAAGTGTCTAACCAAGACTTACCAGGTCTGAACCTGCTTAGCTTTTCAAGATCAGCCAAGCTCAAATATATGTGATCATCTGTATTCTATTTTGAGCAAAAAAGGTTTTTTTTGCAGTATTAAAAACTCCCTTTTACTCTTCATTTTCTAAGCCAAGAAGCTCAAACATTGTAACAATTCTTTCTTCTACCACCCACATTTCTACCATTTTTCCAATAATTTTGCTCACCCTTTTCTTCCATATTTCCATAAAATCCATATTTAGATTGTAGATAGAAGTAAACAGTTTCATTCTAGGTTATTTTGAAGGCATTGTAATTTATGCACTCTTATTTTCATGGCGATCTTAACAGTTCTAACAATTTGCTTCTGAACTGTCAGCCAAAGTCCCAAGATCCTTTCAGGATCTGTTACCTATAGTACATCCACAGGGTATAATTTTAAAAACATTTTTATACATGCTTCCATTGAACTATATTTACCATTCATGCTTATATTCCAATCTGGAGAGATGCTCTGGATTTCATAAACTTTATCTTTTGTTTTGCCAGCCCTGAAGAATTGACTGTCAGAAAATTTATCTATTTTTTTTCAACTTCACATCAAGTATGTATAAATTAAAATGAGCTGATCTCAGTATACCAGCTTGGAGAACCTTTATTTCATCTCTATAGTGAGGATCACATAATCTAAATGTCTTCATTAAATCTTCTATCCAGTTCCTATTATTCTGCTTAGTATTTTTAACAGTTTTAATCAAACATTTGTATTCCCTGGCTACTAAGTTTGGTGAAGTTTTTGGTGAACTGCATTTACGTATCAGAAACTTTACTAGAAAACTCTGTGTATAGAAATGAGTCCCAAAGCCTAAAATGACGGGGGGAGGGGAAAGGGAGAGAAGGGGAAAAGAGAGGGGAAGGGAAAGAGAGAGAAAGGGAAAGAGAGAGAGAAAGGGAAAAAGAGAGAGAACAGGAGAGAGAAAGGGAAAGAGAAAGGAAGAGAGAGGGAAGGAAAAGAGAAATAGAAAGAGAGAGAGGGAAAGAGAGAGAAAGGGAAAGAGAAAGAGATGGGGAAAGGGAATGAAACAGAGAGAAAGAGAAAGAGGTGGAGGAAAGAGAAAGAGAGAAAGAGAGAGAGGGAAAGAGAGAGAGAGAAAGGGAAAGAAAGAGAAATAGAAGGAGATGGAGGAAAGAGAGAGAGAGAAAGGGAAAGAGAAGGAGAATGAGATAGAGAGAAAGGGAAATACAGAGAGAGTAAGAGAGGGGAAGACAGAAAGAGAGAGGGAAAGAAAAAGAGCAATAGAAAGAGAAAAGGAAAGAGAGAGAGAAAGGTTTTCTGGCCTTTCTGTCATTAACATGTATTTATGTACATTTATATGTCCTTAGTAGTTCCAACGGACAGAAGCTTTTTGTTATCCCAGTGAAAAAGGGTAACAATTTGCCACTTCTACTTATTGTTCTTTCTCTTTTCCCACACTTTCTGTTGGATTTAAATGGCCTGAAAGCTGGCACTTGTGGGGGTGACCATTTGCTCATTTTGAAGTAAAGCAATATAATTTCAATCAAACCCAGAGTCTTGGCCAAGTTTCCTTTCACAGCGAAAGCTGATCTCCCAAGATGAGTGACTGACAAATTGAATCTGGCTCTTTTAAAAAAAATGACTTGAAGGATGTGTCAGCCTTTAGCATATCTAGATATTTAACTTATTGAGGACGTGTCTCCTGGTTGTGCAACAGGGGTCATATTTGCAAGATTTATTGGGTGACAGGCTGCCTGTGATTCGGCAACGAAGCCTTTGACTCAAGAGGTGATGCCTTTAATGCCATCTTATTCAAAGATGACATTTTTTAAAATTCACTGGCTAGAGTTCCTGATTTAATGGTTGATGGATCTAGCTCACGATGAATGAGTCCATTCCTCTCAGGCAAGGTATTTACCTCAGCGTGTGATGTATGAGATTTAATAATATAATGCATTGTTTCTCCAATAGTTTGTGTAATTGGCATCAATTTATGCCTTGGCTTTCCTTAACCTGAAGGGAACCAACATCTTCCAGCTCCATTATAGGTGAAGCAGTCCAGGCTGGTAAAACAAAAGAGTCCAAATGAGGTAGGCTTTCTCGGTGAAAGATTTTCATCAAATGTGATGTGTGGATACAAATGTCCTGTCACCGGAGTTATTGCAGCTTCTGTTCATGGGAGGAATATCCCAAATCCATTTATGTTCCGTATCCTCTCTAGGATTCTACAAGCTTTATAGTTATTTCCCCAGAGTGAGGCCAACTTACCAAAAACACTCTGCTGCATGATTAAAAAAAGAAGAAGAAAAGGAAAATCTCAATTTGTTTTCAATATTTCCAATTGCCTTTTAAATATCAGCAGGAGTTTAGAACCAACCTATCACAAGTCCTGTGCTTTTTGGGCCGGGGAAATAAACAGTACGAGCCAGTTTCTGAGGAAGAAAAGGAGGCTGCGATGCTGTTTGCAAATGAGAAGCAGGCCTCATAGTTAAAGGTTAAAGCCTGGGCTCTAATGAAGGATTGTAAAATAAGGGCTGGTTTACACATTCAGTCAGATTTAACAGTCCACGGTAGTTAGTTAGTTAGTTTACTTTATTGTCATTGCACCTCGTACAACGAAATCAAACACCATTTTCAGTGAACATCATGCCCACGAAAATAAACACAAACACACATCCTTCACACTCCACACGTTGAATTGAAAACCCCGACAACACACCAACACTGCACTATACAGTAGAATTCAACAGAGCTACTGCCCTGGGATAGAAGCTGTTTTTCAGCCTATTTGTCCTTGTTTTTATTATTCTGTACCGTCTGCCAAGTGGTAATAGTTAAAAAAAAAAAAAGGGTTCCCAGGATGAGATGGATCTTTGAAAATGTTTTGAACTTTCTTAAGGCAGCGGGAGCTATAAAGCTCTTCCAAAGAGGGGAGAGGGCAACCAATGATCTTTTGGGCAATGACATTAACCCTCAGGAGTGCTTTCCTATCTGCCACTGTGCAATTGGCAAACCATACAGAAGTGCAGTAAGTTAAGATACTCTCTATGGTGCAGTGGTAGAAGGTCACCAGCAGTTTTTCATTCAGTTGTTGTTTTCTGAGAAGTCTCAGGTAGTATAATCTCTGCTGGGTCCTTTTGACCAGTGCTGCAATGTGAGCACCCCAGGTCAGATCCTCGTGTTAGGATTCCAAGTAATACACCTATAACAAATGGAACTCCAAGGCAAGTAGGTTCCTCAAATAATTTAAGGTTTATTGGACATATCATATTGGCATAGGCTGCTGAAAACCAACTCCAAATATTCCCACAGTTTTCACCTAATTAAAAGTAAAAGTTCTCTCTCTTCCCAGTCAGTCAGTCACATGGTCCAATCATTGTCCTGTCTGGTTACCAAGCGACATCACTTCACCCCTCTCCGGCCACCTGCAGGAATGTCCTTGGTTCCCAGGAGAAAGTATTTTGTTTTGACTACAACCCTCCCTATCTCTACTCCCCCCTCCCAATCCCTCAGCTCCAGTGTGGTAGTGAGGCCTCAAAATGGCCTCGGCCAGGTCAGCTTCAGAGTTGACACCACTCTTTAAAACTGCAAGCTATGTTTCTCACAGCCTTCACCAATTATGCACTTCCTTTAGTTTGTAGGAAACTGAGCTCATCAGAGTTCGACAGCTCTTCCCAGCTGCTTGTTTTCTGCATGCTGCTGGTTTTCCAGAGAACCCATCCAACCATGCAGTATGGTTATTGTAATCCAAAATAATCTAAATATTTTAACCTACCAGTTTAATTGTTTGGGGACAGACCAGTTGTCTCAGTAATGCAGGGTTTTTCAATCTTGGCTGGGGAATTCTGGGAGTTGAAGTCTACACCTCTTTAGAGTCGCCAAAGTCAAGAAACGCTGCAGTAGTGGCTTTTGAGTAGCTCAAAAAGGGTTGAATATGGGGTTTGTGGGTGTGAATCATCATTCTCATCCGTATCATCCTCATCACCATTTTTTATTTGTAGTGCAATGATTACTGCTGGTTTGGATTCTGTGAGTGTATTGGCATTGCACTCTTAAGTTGCTCCTGATCTCAAAGCTGGCTTTAAAAAAAACTTATCCAGATGGACAGACTTTGGCAGCCATTGGCAAAGTCCAGACTGCAGGAAATCAGGTCCTATCATTGCTGTGAGTCCTACCTTTTTGTTCCATGAAAGCAAATGCAAAACTCTCTTTCCTATGAATAGGTCTAACTGAAATACATATTTTGATATGTGGATCCACACATACAAGTGCCCACATAAACACATGATAAAATATATTTTTAGAGAAAGACTAAGCCTCCAAATGCACATGTATGTAGGAATAGCAACCTGTTTTATAATATAAATTCTGTTCAGGCATTTTCTGAATAAGCAATAAACATTTCACCTTATAAGCAACTGTGTCCTGTTCACGGATGAGCTAAAACTATTCAACACCACCGACAATGCTACTGTCCTTCAAAGCGACCTTGATCATGTGTCTGAATGGTCAAACAATTGGCAACTCCAAATCTCGTCCAACAAATGCTCTGTCCTACACATTGGTTAAAAAAAAATCAGTACACCAAATACAAACTAGGCGGATATGACCTCATTGACGATCCTCACTCTGTCAAGGACCTTGGAGTACTCATATCAAATGACCTAAGCGCCAGAGCTCGCTGTAACAGCATTGCCAAAAAGGCATTAAGAATTGTAAATCTAATCTTATGAAGCTTCTCCTCCGGAAGTATTGAATTGCTAACTAGGGCATACAAAACTTTTGCTAGACCAATACTCGAATACAGCTCATCATTCTGGAATCCACACTGTATATCGGACATTAATACAATTGAGCAAGTCCAGAAGTATTTCACGAGAAAAGTACTACACTCCTCTGCTCGCAACAGAATACCCTATATCGCTAGGCTTGAGATTTTGGGCTTGGACAACCTTGAACTATGCCGCCTACAGTTGGACTTAAGTGGACTGCTACAATGTCCTACCAGTCAGTGACTACTTCAGCTTCAGCCACAACAATACAAGAGCACAAAAAAAAATACAAACTCAATGTAAACCGCTCCAAACTTGATTTCAGAAAATACAACTTGAGCAACAGAGTGGTCAATGCCTGGAATGCACTACCTGACTCTGTTGTTACATCCTCTAACCCCCACTCCTTTAACCTCAAGCTATCCACTATTGACCTCACCCCATTCCTAAAAGGTTTGTAAGGGGCATACATAAGTGCACAATCGTGCCTATCGTCCCTGTCCTATTGTCCCCATTTATTTGTACCTATTTCCTGTATTTTTTATTTGTGCCTATTTCCTGTACTCATGTTTATACTTATACCTATTATCTTGTAAGAGATTGACAAATAAAATAAATAAAAATAAATTTCCTATCTTTTCCACAGAAAAATCTTGTAGCTTATGTTTCTCTAAGGGTGAAATGCATCAGCTTAAGTAACTGGGGAAAAAATGAGAAAACAATGCATTGGTGACCTTACAATAAAAAGGCGATGGGAAAAATTCAATAAACTCAGGCAAAGAAAAATAGTATTTAAAAAAAGAGTTCCAGATTAGTCCCAAACCTGGGAAGATCTGTGTATCAAGATGCAGGGAGTGACCTCGAACAAAATATAACATCGCAGGCCAATTGGATAGCCATGTTTGAGTCATCCTAAGCCAGAGCAGGAAAATACTAGGCTGGAGGTAGAAGATGACAAGAAGATGGTGGCCCAATGGTACATCTTAGCTGGGCAGATACCTCCCATGAATTATTGGTTTTTTGGTATGGTAGTCTTATTTATTTATTTGTTTGTTTGTTTATCTGTGGAGGTATTGCTCTAATTGTTTTTCTTCACCATGGGTATTTTTTTGTATGCTGCTTTGTGGTATGCTGAATGATTGGGTAGCATATAGATTTAATAAACAAATCAATCAAGTATTCTCCTTTGAAAGTCAGCCAGAGCAGAAATAAACCTTTAGAGGGGTGAGTCAAAAAATAAATAAAACAGCCAAGATATTTTTCTACTGGCAATGGAAATGAAATAGTCATTGCATCGTTTAGCATCGTTCCAGAGGCGTGTCCATCAGATATGGTCAAAAAAGTCATGATGGCAGCTTTCCCTATGATAACAGAAGCTCTGCCATCTTTTCTCCCCTCAACTTTCTTTTTCGCATCGCAGATGCCTATGTTTATAAGGTCATTTTGTTGCCCATTTTCAACATCTGTATTCCTATCATTTTTGTTTGTTTTCATGCTCGGGTAGAATCCAAATAGTCTAAAATGGACTGTCTGTATTTATTTGCCTGGAAAGTTTTATTTCCAAGAAAGACGCTGAATTAATTATCCCGCATCAAGGCTTTCCCAATCTGTTCGCAGCCAGAGGTGTTCGACCACAACTCCCATAATGACCAACTGACTGGTCTTGGACATCGTCTCCCTTCAGAATTATTTATTTCCCATTGCAGATGTTGCAGGTTTTTTTTATCTTGATTTATTTTGATTTCGTTTGTGTAACTTATTGATTACATAAAATAAATAAGCCGAGGGCTGAACTCCACCCTCCAGAAACTCTAAAACCACTTCCTTGTGGCTTTTCTTCCTTACTGTAATTGTAACATGCACAATCCTAATAGCTGGATTTTTTAAAAAGTGCATAGTTCTAGGTTGATAGAAAACAGACTTCAAATCAAAAAGTCTGTCTCTCAGAAAACCTTGTTTTTTACTTTATTATTTCAGGCTGCATCTAGACATGTGCTGCATTTTTAAACTACCTCAAAAAACAATATTTTTTTCTTTCCTATGAACTTTTTTCTTTCTTTCTGGACTAAAGAACTAATACCTTTCCAAATAAGGAATCATCTTCTTTAAAAAAAATACATTAATGCACTCACTCTTCCTCCAAGCTAATGGGCATTTTAAAAGACACCTTTTCCTTCAATTTATCGCAATCAAAAATTGCTTCTTACAGCAATTTAAGGTCCTGTTGGGCACCTCAGGTTTTATTTGAAGAGTAATAACATTCTTAATAATGGTCAAGATAAGCATCTTAATGGTCTTTACTTAGCCCACTATCTACTTTACTCAAGTAAAATTAAATGAACAAACTGCTAGTAATAACAAAGGGACAGAAAGTGGCTCATATTGATGATGTCAGATCATAAATTCAGCTGTAGTTAGGTGCTATTTAGGAGAATAACAGGGTCTACGTTTAGCTGGAGCAAGGCTCTCCAGAAATATGTTGGATTTCTTGAGGGATGATAAGAAATTATACATAACATATGCTAAGAAGAAAAATCACCTTTTTGGAAATATGATGGCATTCTTAGAATTAGGCTCCTGGAAAATGGCAAAGCTACATTCATTCTAACATTGTTCCATAGAGCTGAAGCTGAAAAAAATGCAATAGGGGAATTATTTAATTAGATTGCAACTTAAGTCTCGATTAGGAAAAAAGTAGATTATTTATTTTTTAAAAATTGTTAATAGGACAGTAGCCATTCTGTAAGTATTTTTCTAAATTTAAGAACAACCTATAAAAAAGCCTCAGGTGTTTAATTTACAGGTTTCCCCAGCTCATGGCCCTTTTGTACATAACTTTGTGTAAGGGTGTTTTTAACATACATAGTCAGGAAATCATTTTTAATACACATGTTCATTTTCATCATTTTAAATACAAATTCCCGATGTCTCCTTTGTTAGATATATCGCTCTAAGCAGACAAGCTTTTAAAAATATGCATTGTTCTGGCTGTAACTGACTGGAATGGTGATGGCCATCTGCTTTAAAAGACATATCAGGTCAGGAAATAGGTCTGAATGGAAACTGGAAAGTGCAGGCACAGAGTGGGTTGGGAATACAAGAAGAATGATATCCTTAAATATGGATTTCTCCTCTGATACAGAAAAGAGACCAGGTTGGCAGCTTTCACAATTCTTATAAAAACCCAGAGCCTTCCTTTTTCCTCCCTAGAAATTCCACTGAAACATATTATACATTTATACCTGGTCTTGATGGGCCTACATCTGGAGGTGATAAAATATTCAAGTTCTGAGTCCAACACAGTTACATTTGACTTCAGAAGTGCAAACTTCTAAAAGTATGGAAATCGGTAAAAAGAAAATTGAAAGTGAGAGTGAAGAGGATCCGTTCCCTTCACAATGCCTGGAAATCATTCAATACTAATAGAATCTTAGCCAGAATTCGTAACTTCAGGCAGGAAAGATACTACATATAAGATAACAATAGAGTAGCTAATGAGAGCAGCAGCGAAGAAATAAAAGTACTATTAGGAGCACATGCCAAGTAACATTTAAGATGACCAACAAATAATTCTCTAAATATATTAAGAATAGAAATATAATTATAGGATCCGTTGGGTTATTAGATGTCTGAAGCATTAAATTATTAATTAAACCAAATCAGGAAAAAACAATTTCTATACTTCTGTTTTCAGTATTAAAGATGTGCGACCTTAACTGGTGATGTTTTCAGGAGAAAGCTTGGAAAAATAAAAACTGATAGAAGAACCTATGAACCACAATGACACAAATCTAAAAATAAACAAATCCTTAGGTACTCATAGCATCCACCGAAGAGTTCCTAAAGACCTTAAATATGAATTTTCTGTCCTTTTCCTAAAAATACACAGTTTGATTTAACTTCAGTCTCTCTTTCCTAACACTGGAAAACAGCCACTGTGACTCCAATATTTAAAAGGGATTGAGAGGCATAAAGAAAACTCTTGTTTTTCTTTAAATAAAATCAGTAGAATAGTTGTTCTGATAAAATGATTAAAAGTATTATTAAAACAAAAACATATAAAATGAGCTTTTTTGAAAAGGTGATAAGGTAGCTTCTGTAAAAGTAGATCTTGTCTCATTAAGCTTCTGGACTTTTTGGAGAGTGTAAACAAGAATACCTTCCGAAGGTATTGTCTATGGCACAGGTGTCAAACTCGATCACATCACGTGATGTCATGTGATGTATCGTGACATTTTTTTGCCTTTGCAGAGCCAGAGTGGGTGCGGTCTGCATGTGATGCATCCGGCCCACGGACCACCAGTTTGATACCCTTGGTATGGGATATTGGATTTTGAAAAAGCCTGTGACAAAATCTCTTAGGAAGGCTTCTAAGCAAACTTGACTGCCATGAGCTAAGAACGTAGGAATTTTTATGGAATGGCAATTGGGTAAAAAACAAGAAACAGAAAGCAGGAATGAATGGGAGTTTCTTACACTGGTGAGATACACACAACACTGGATTTTCGTGGGGTTGGTGTTAATATTAATAGTTGGTACTTGCTACTGCCACCTGGATCCAGGGGTGGGATTCTACCGATTCAGACCAGTTCTATAGAACTGGTTGTTATGATTCTGCGCAGTTCGGAGAACCGGCAAATTGTGTCTCTGATTGGCCCCGCCCCTCTCCGCCCGCCTCTCTCCTCCCTGCCCAGTCAGTCCTTAAGGTGTTTCTTTTGCCCTCCTCCTGACGATCAGCTGTTCCAATGATCAGCTGTACCAGGATCCCCCTTGCTGTCTTACTGCTTTGCCCAGGAGGCTTCCCTGAGGCCCAGGAGACCCAAAAACGGAGGGAAGAGGGGTGCTGCAAAGAAGGAGAAGGAGGAGGAGGAGGAGGAGGAGGAGGAGGAGGAGGAGGAGGAGGAGGAGGAGGAGAAGGAGAAGAAGAAGAAGAAGAAGAAGAAGAAGGAGAAGGAGGAGGAGGAGGAGGAGGAGGAGGAGGAGGAGGAGGAGGAGGAGGAGGAGGAGAAGAAGAAGAAGAAGAAGAAGAAGAAGAAGCCACACCCACCTAGCCATGCCCACAGAACCAGTTGTTAAAAAATTTGAATTCCACCCCTGCCTGGATCACAAATTGGTACTAGGCAAGGAATGATTAAATTGGAGTCCAGCCTTGTGGATTATGCTGTAGATCAGGGCTATCAAACTTCTGGCCCACGGGCCAGATATGTCACATGCTGGCCATTCCCACACCCGGTTTAGCAAAGGGGGCAACAATCCTGATACATCTTGTGACAACGCAAATTTGACACCCCACTGGACTGTGGGCCTGATTCAGTTGAGGTCTTCCTAAGTAGTCCTGTCCTGCAGAAACACTGAGATATCAAAGAGAGTATAGAGCAGTTGTGACTTCTTTAGCACTGCACCCATTTCGATGGTGTGTTGCTCCCATTTTGAGGGTCAACAGTAAAACCTAGCCTGCCCTACAGGATGAATAGGGCTGACTTCAGATGTGCATTTTCACTGGTTTCTCACTGAAGTACATTCCCCTTTTAAACATGTTTAGGTATTGAACTAAAATTCAGCACGGAAAGCAATTTAATGTTATTAGTAATATTTATTTCTCATGGTTTGATTGTTTTGATGTTGTAAGTTGCCCAGGGTCACCTGGGGCGAGATGGGCGGTAAGTAAATTTAATACATTAATCAAATAATCAAGTTCAGACATCTCTTTTGAGAAAGAAGGCGATAGTAGGAGAATATTGTTTATATTTTTAATCATGTCATTCTAGAGGCTCTCAAATAAGTCATAAAAGGAAACTATTGCATTACAGAGAACCACTTATTTGGAGGAACATACAGTATATGATGGAAAATATGCCCTTCAAGTGAAGCTAAATATTCTGAATAATGTATTTATTGCTATCTTCTCCATTTTAAACAATCATTATCACCACATCATCATCATATCATCACACACTAGTAGAAATCATTGTTTCTCCCCAGTGGAACAAAATTTTGGTTTTAGATCTTTTCTGGTACCTAAAGAAGTTTGTAATAAACATGAAAAGCATTCCAAAAAATAAATGTGAAATAAATGTGACTATTGGATGGAACGAGGCAAATTTAAGGATGGGAAAGAACATTCAAAGTAAGCTTTGAATTTTGCATGACATCCAAGTTTTTTTCTCCCTTTGGGAGAGTTTTTTTTCCAAAGCTTCAAAGTTCCATTCTTGAAGAAGCAGAAGGTGAGGGTAGGGAAGATTTTCTTTACCGTTTGATCTAAAACCTCACAACAGGAATACATCTGCTGCTAAGCTGGGCTGTAAATATCTTTAATTTTTACATTTCATCTAAAGGGAGCTGTTAAAATTGGTTTTATCAGGTGATATCTTTTTAGAATAGAAGATGCCATTTCTGAAACTGATCTCAGTGCAATATATCATTTCATTATAGTAAGCTTTTGTGCAACACTGTATCTTTCCTTCCCTCCCTTCCTCCCTCCTTTCCTCCTTTCCCTTCCCCTTCCCCTCCCTCCCCCTTTCCCCTCCCCCTTCTTCCCCTCCCCTCTTTCCTTCCTTCTCTCCCTCCTTTCTTTCCGTCTTTCCTTTTCCCCTTCCCCTCCATCCTCTTCTCCTCTTTCCTTCCTTCCTTTCCTCCCTCCCTCCTTTCCTTCTTTCCCTTCTCCTTCTCCTCCCTCCCCTCCCCAGCCTCCCCTTTCCCCTCCCCTTCTTACCCTCCCCTCTTTCCTTCCTTCTCTCCCTCCCTTCTTTCCGTCTTTCCTTTTCCCCTTCCCCTCCATCCTCTTCCCCTCTTTCCTTCCTTCCTTCTCTGCTTCCCTCCCTGAATATGCTCTTAAATCCTTTCTGACTTTTTGAATTTACAATTCTTGTCATTTTATGAAGAAAAAAAAAAAGGGGGAGAGGGTACAGAAAAAAAAAAAACACTTGAAGGAAGCTATCTTTCCTTTGGTCCTTCTTTCCTTTCTATTTAGCTGACATCGAGATCTCTTTCCACCTCAAGCCTGACGTGTTCCTCTCCTGGAGAAACAGTTTCTGGCCTTGCTCAAAGATATTCTTTCTTTCTCTTCCACTGAAAGAAGGTCCCTTTCCCAAAAGGCCGCATCCAGCAAGTAGGTTGAGGTAGCCATTTTAACATTTTAGTATTTGGTGTTCACTGGATCAACCCTTGGGCAGCAACCGGTTCAACCTGCCCTTTTGCAGGTTCACATTGCCAACCCAGCAGGATGATCTGAAGATATATATTTCTAATATCTTCTGTCTGTTTTGTGGCTCTTTTTGTGTCTTGATTGGCTGGCAACATTGTGTTCCTGTATTGGCAGAAGATATTAGAAACACCAATCAAGCAGAACACAGCAAACTCCAAGACCAATAAACACAGACCAAGATTCCCAACCAATCAGGATGAAGAAAAAACCATTCTGGCACAGCAGTAGGCTAGCTCCAAATTTAAAACTGAAACAACTGTAAAAGTCTGACTCACAGACGAACACAATACAGAAGCCTGATGATGGCAGATGAGATTCTGCCGAAATGTTGCTACAACTTTAAAAGCACAACTACAATGACGTGGGAAAATACCCGAACAAAGCTGAATACCATACATGTAAGTACCCATGAAAACTTAAGAATATATATATATATATATATATATATATATATATATATATATATATATATATATATATATATATATATATATATATATATATATATATATATATATATAAACGAGAGTCTCTTCTCGTCTCTCATTCTCTCATTTTTCCAGTATTTAGCATGCTTTGAAACTGGAACAAAAATCTCCATTTGAGCACAGAGGCAGGAAAGATTTCACTAACACTGAGGTGAAAATGATGCTGGGTCTCCTGCAACTCATTTCACCCCCTTCGGAATGGCTTCTTATCTCAAGCCCTCCCTTAAAAATCAATACCTGTCTCCTTTTGAGTATTTATTTATTATGTTTACACCCTGCTTCTCTTTAGAAAGCTCAGAGCACATTAGAGCAGACTTGAAGATGCGTCTCCTGTAAGTATTATTCTGCTTCATGCTCTCCCAGGTTCCAGCCCACCAAGCAATGGCTGCTCCCAGAATTTGCTGGGCTATGAAACTCTCAGTCTTTCCCCAAAGATTTTCCATGTTACAGGTAGTCCTCAACTTACGACCACAGTTGAGTCCAAAATTTCCATTCCTAAGCCGGACCAGCTGAAGTGAATTTTGTCCCAATTTATGATCTTTTTTTTTGGCCGCTGTTCTTAAGTGAATTACTTCAGCTGTTTAAGTTAATGACACAGGTTTTTAAGTGTGATGACCCGGGGCGTGGCACAAAAGCAACAAAGTCACAAAAATAGGTAAAGTCCCTTTAATACCTCCAACTTAGCCCCCAGTGTCCAGTTATCCTCAGCTGGAGATCAAACTCTTCCAAAAACAGTCTACAAAGGGAAGAAATGCAGTCTGAACCCAAAGTACAGATAAATGAGAAATTTAAAAAAACCAACACAAACCACGCTGAAGTAATTAACATGACAGGCCAGGATAATTAATGGCAGACTTCCAAAAGATAAGGAAGCACGCCCAGTTGGGAGGACTCCGAAACCCAGATAAGCCTTGACCAAGATAATGCATGCTTTGCTTCCAGCAAGGTGCTGTGTGCAAACGTCCTTCTTATATCCTGTTCTCCCAGCTGCAACTAATGAAAGGGATCAGGGCCTTCTTCTCTCTCATAAGCCACATTGCTCCCTTCTCCATTCCTCCCTGCCTGCCCTAGGATGAAGAGGGGGTGGCCCTGGGTCTTCCTCTGAATGCCCATCCGGACTGTGCCCTTCCTCCATCTCTTCCACAGCCAACAGAGCCACACTCCCACTCCCTGTCAGCTCCTCAATCTCCTCCTCAGAGTCGGACTCCAACAAGGGCATGATATTAAGTGAATCTGGCTTCCCCATTGAGTTTACTGGTCAGAAGGTCATTAAAGCTGATCACATGACCCTGGGACACTGCAATCCTCATAAATACATGTCAGTTTCCTTCTGATAGTGTCTACTATGGGTTAACACGCAACAGTGTTACTTGCTAAGGAAGCTTGGTGACCGGATGAAATTAACATGATCAGAGGCAGTCAAGCTATTCTGCAAAGCACCTGAGAACAAGGCAAGAAGCCATGGATGGAAACTTATCAAGGAGAGAAGCAACTAGAACTAAAGAGAAATTTCCTGACAGCTAGAACAATTAATCAGTGGAACAACTTGCCTCCAGAAGTTGTAAATTCTCCAACACTGGAAGTTTTTAAGAAGAGATTGGACAACCATTTGTTTGAAATGGTTATAGGATTTCGTGTCTGAGCAGGGGGTTGGACTAGAAGACCTCCAAGGTCCCTTCCAATTCTATTCTAATCTGTTCTGTTCTGTTCTATTCTATTTATTCTGTTCTGTTCTGTTCTTTTTGATAGGTATGAAGGACATGACCATCCTGTCCTTCATACCTATTGTGATGACCCAGGGTGGGATACAAAATAAACACAGTCATAAAAAACAGGCAAAGCCCCTTTTATTCCTTCACTTTGCTTCCAAACTCCAAATAACCTTGACTGAAGACAAAAAACTCCCACTCAAACACTTACAAGAAGGAGGAAAAAAGCAACACAAACCAGGCAAGAAAAGGGCTGGAGGACGTCCACAGAGAATAGAACACACACTGGGAAGGACGCCAAACTCAGAGAGGAACCATAAACTAGACATATTTCCACGCTTTGTTTCCATACACATGTCTGTACGCATGTCTGTCCTCTTATTCAGTTGTCACAGCTGCAGCCCATGAAGAGGATCAAAGCCCTCTCCTCCTGAGTAGACCACATCTCTCCCTTATCCTCTCCTCCCTGTGTGCCATAGGATGGAGACGAGATGGTCCTCCTCTGACTGCCCAGCTGGCCTCTGCCTTTCCAAGCCTCATCCACAACCTCCAGAGCTGCACTTCCACTCCCTGTCGGCTGTTCCTCCTCTCCCTCAGAGTCAGTCTTCACCAGGGGCATGACACCTATCAGGGCCTGGAAAGATATTGTGGGCACTTTCTTTGGTGGTGAAGGAAAAGGCAATCTGTTTATATTTAGGTGTATAAGTTGATGGTTTTCCCTAAGCTGGTTTTTTAAAAAAGGCAATTGGACTTTGTTTTTCCTTGAAGGCATTTCACTTCTCATCAAAAAAAAGCTTCTTCAAGCTTCTTGGATGAGAAGAAAAATGTCTAAAAGAAAAAAAAGGAAGTCCTTTTAGGGGAAAAAAGCACCTTTGGAACAACCATGTCCTGGATGACTGAGAATCTCCATAGACCAGTTCATGGTTTGTTAGCAGTGAATCTGTGGTGAGTGAGAACCGAGAGATCTGTCCCGTGGACCAAAAGATTCTAGAATCATTTCAGTTTTATCTTATCTTGGACTACCTTCTGGAATAAGAAAGTTGAAACCACAGTAAGAAGAACCGGGGAGCATGTTCACTGTGGTTTTTTTTAAAAATCTGCCCAACACTTGCGGTTTCCTTTTCCAACCATCTCTACTTCTAAGGTTCCCGATTTATAGAGATGCAGAACTGAATCAGTTTCAAAGGACGTCTGCTGAGAAGAGGCAATTTCCATGATATTTAAATAGAGGAAAGTCATCCTCTCAAAAACCTTTTTCTGATGCAAGCATAAGGACTCCCAAGGTAGAATCTGGCTTTCATTCGTTAGTTTTTAATCACATGGGTTTGGTGACCTTTTATGACAGAGGATGCTTGAATTTAATTCTTGTTGAAAGTTACTTACTTTGGATAAATTGGAGGGGGGAAAGAAAAACAGCCTATATGTTGCCAAAAAAATAACAGATAAATATGGAAGGATTTCAGATTGATTTTTTGGCTTGGAAATGTGGAAAATAATATGGGAAAGTCCAAAATTAATGATGGAGGCTTTTCATTTAGAGAGGCTTTTCTCTCTCTCTCTCTCTCTCTCTCTCTGGAATGAGGATTAGAACCATAGATACGTTTTACTCTTGTTTTCTGTCACAAGGCCAACTCACACATATTATTAATTAATGTAATAATCTTTTTCAGTGTGGATATATATATATATACACTGCTCAAAAAAATAAAGGGAACACTTAAGCAACACAATGTAACTCAGAGTCTTATTTTCAGGGAAATACGGTACTAGTAGTATCCCCCTTCAAACTTATAATAACTTTATTGGAATGGAATCAGCATACATTAAAATGAAATTTTGTTGCATACAGCTCTTCAAGGGTCTCCACCTCTAATATATACTACATAAGCATGGACAGAATAAATAAATGCAAAATTATGCATATGTCCACGTATATTATATGACACCGAGAAACAACACCAAAAGTATACCAGGCATACTTTTCCCGATTGTCTTGGATATGACTGCAGCTTCGTCGATAGAAAGCAAGACCGACAACTGCATACCTGTGATGAACATATACACGCACAATTTTTGCTTAGTGGAGATTTGGTTCTACATGAAAACACGATAGGATATGTATATGTTAGAACTTTAGGATTCTCTGGCATAACAGAACATATGATGTTATTTAAACTGTCAATGTAACACTTGTGAATTGATGGGGAGCTCCACATGTGTTTTTTCAGCATGCCAGATCAGACCAGGTGGCAAAAATTTAAATGATAGCTGTAAAGGCACATCTGCTTTTCCTGACAGGCTATCAGATGTTAGCACTTTCTCTACTGAAGCAGCAGGTTCAGCTCATGTTGTGCACCGGTTGCTTGTAAATTTAGAGTGTTGGTTCCAAGTTTTAAGGGGCAATTTAGAATCACCATTAACGTTGAAATCACTGTTGAAAATGTAGCATAATGTATGTTTGTTTGTTGTATGGCAAGTGGAGAAAAATCAGAATGCATGTTTGCTTGTTTATACCGAGTCATGGAAAGAATTGTGTTTACCCAAAGAATTTCCTTAATTTAGTTTAAAATGTACATTTAAGGCCTCCTTTATGGGTGTATGAAAAAAAAAAATTAGTTGTGAAGTTCACTGAAAACAAACCACCTTCTGCACACAATAGTTTCCAGTGTTAACTGTTTTTGTAGTCCTGGCCAAAATCCAGTCCTCCCTATGAATGATGATACATTCATTCATACATCCAGAGTTAAGGTTAGAGACTACTATACCTGGAAACATTGTCTTTTGAGCAGAAAAAAATGTTAAGGCCACTTTTAATACTTTTTTCAAATATTCAGAATTTAAAACTGTAGTGGCAATTATAAAAACTATGCAGCTAAATGTAATAAGGTTAATAACAGCTGAATGTATTACATAATAGAAATAATAGAAATGGATATGGTCTGCCATTTTGAGCATATTTAGAGAAAGATATTTTCTAAATTATTGACTTGAAGAAGATTTACATTTATATAAGAACATTTCATTCCAGAATAGACTCTGTCCTTTCTCTGTATGCTAGGATAGTACACATATAGCATTAAACCCTTGATTTGCAGTTATAAACCAATTTCCCAATAGCTTTTTCATATTTGGAGGGAGGATATATTTGGTGTAAAAGTCATTTTAGGCTATATAACAGTGATGAGATTTCAGAATGATAAGCTACTATGGAGCACAGCCATGTCAGACCTTCAAGGCGGTCCAGAAAACAAGTGTAACCATGAAATACTACATCTGTTTTTATTATAAGTTTACATTACATTGTTTCCTGAAAGCTATCACTCTGCTAAACAAATAATTCCCTCAACACTGTTCAACTATTACAAAGTCTGCACTATTATTACTGTTAATCTTCTCATCACTCCTGATCACCCATCCCACTTGTGACTGTATGACTGTAACTTTGTTGCTTGCATCCTTACAATCTATTTATTCTTCTAACCGAAGGCAAAAAGAACTGCACTATACTATACCAAAGACCACATGAAGTATGAGTACCATTTTATAACGCCTTGGTAAAAATCACACTTGGAATATTGCATCCAGTTTTGGCCATCATGGTATAAAAAAAAGATGTTGAGACTCTAGAAAGAGTGCCAAGAAGAGCCTCAGAGATGATTAGGGGATTGGAAGCTAAAACATATGAAGAACGGTTGCAGAAATTGGGTATGTCTAGTTTAATGAAAAGAAGGACTAGGGGAGACATGATAGCAGTGTTCCAACATCTAAGGGCCGGTCACAAAGAAGAGAGAGAGGATCAACCTATTCTCCAAAGAACTTGAAGACAGAACAAGAAGCAATGGTTGGAAACTAGTCAAGGAAGAACCAGCCTAGAAATAAGAAGAAATTTCCCGACAGAACAATTAATCAGTGGAATGACTTTGCTTCAGAAGTTGTGTGTGCTGCAACAATGGGGGCTTTTAAGAAGAGATTGGACAACTATTTGCTTGAAATGGTATAAGGCAAGAGTGTCAAACTTGCGGTGTCATGTTGCCATCACGTGACATATCATGATATTTTTTTCCCCTTCGTGGAGCTGAGGTTGGGCGTGGCCTACACGTGATGTATCTGGGCTGCGGGCTGCCAGTTTGACATCCCTGGTATAGGGTTTCCTGCTTGAGCAGTGAGTTAGACCAGAAAACCTCCAATTCTGACATTCAGTTCTGTTCTGTTCTGTCTCTTCCAACTCTGTTATTCTTCTCCGTAAAAAAAAAAAAAAGAGCTTTTATCCAGGGGTAGGATTCAAATTTGTTAACAACCGGTTCTGTGGCCATGGCTTAGTTGGTGGGTGTGGCTTGGTGGTCATGTTATTGGCTGGGCATGGCCAACTCAATATCACTCACATCGAGGCACGCATCTCCTTGCCTGGCCTCTCATGAGTATGGGGATGCTGCAACAGTCGTAAGTGTGGAAAATGGTCATAAATCACTCTTTTCAGTGCCATTGTAACTTTGAATGGTCACTCCACACAAGCAAAGTACCAGCAAAGGAGGGGGAAAAAATTCCAGAGAAGTTCCAGAGACAGGAAGTCTAGTCCTGGAGAGGCACTTTCTGTAAGCAACACCAGAATGTTTCCTTCCTGCCTTCCTTACAGGATTAGGCCAGTAATTTCTTCTAACAACCGGTTCTCTGAACTGCTTAGAATGTTAACAACCAGTTCTAGCGAATAGGTGCGAACCTGTAGACCCCCCCTGCTTTTATCTCCCCCCCCAAGCCATAGAGAATCACACCAAAATCACTGTGGATTCCTTCCCCACACTGTTTATCTGGAATCACTTTTCATCCTTCTGTTTTTTAGAGAAAGGCTAGAAGAAAGTGTTGCCAAATTTTGACTCTCCATTATGATATTATTATCTTGACTTAAACAAGCAAAGATGGATGGGTATTTCAATTCTGAGTAGGTTTTTTGCAGGTGGACTATTGCAATAAGCACTAGTGAGATGTTTGAGAGCTACTGTGCCTTCAATTAAAGATTCCTGTTTGCTGGAGTTGCATCCTTTTGAACACAGAGATGAGTGAGGTTACAGGTGAACAATTGTTAAATTTCCTTTGAGTAACCTCTCCTTTTACTCCTTTATTATCAGGTTTTGTTCCCACCAGAAGGGAAAGGTTTTGAATTATTGATTTCCTCTCCATCATTTTAAACTCTTATTCTGAAGTAAGCATTTGGAAGGCTAGGTTCCAAGCCACTTCTACGAAGGCCATTTCATTGGATAATATCTGAAATGTGTTTTCTGGACCAAACCATGGCAGGGCTTCAACCACCTCCACCCTCTGTCTGTTCCTCAGGCTTAACACAAAAAAAGGTGGGGCAGGGAAGTCTAGAAGCTGAACTTCTTTTCCCTGTCATCATACAATTTCATTTCGAGCTAGAGGTGAACAAAGGAAGGGTGTTGGCTGCTTGCAATAATGAAAATCCATGACTCGGCTGTGCATTCATAATTATTTTATAAATAAATGTCTGCTGGAGAGCCACATCGGTCTCTTCCAACTGAGCGTAGGCCTTTCATTAATGTATCAAAGGCTGAATGAAGCTGGCCTGAGTGCTTTGCTTGCAGTTTTCCCCCTTCCCTCCATCATTGTCCATGGATAGGATTTTGTGGTTCAGAAAGAGCTGCGCGGCCCACGCTTCTCCGCAAGACTGATGGCTCGTCAATAACATTAGCCAGCATTATGGGCCGCATCAGTGTAGAGCAGAATCAATACAGCCAAGTAAAAAGTCTAATAAGTTGACATGGCCATCCTCAGCAGGGCTCACGTTACAAGAAATGAGGGTGTTTTTTTTGTGTTTTTTTTAAGGAATCAGCATCAGCGCTGCCTATTCACCCCACAGCAAGAGGCTTTGACTAAGATTGATTGCTTTTGCCAGCAGTGCTGGCTAAGCTGGCAAAAATAAAATATTAATTGAAGATAAAAGAAGAATAAACAACAGCAACAACAACAACAACAAAAAAGAGGAAACCTAGTGGCCATTGAGAAGGTAGGCAGACCTACAGGAGCTTGGTGCATGTTGAAAGTAAGAAATAAGGAATAAATAAATTCCACAATAGGTGTTTGTGTGTATTCTTCCCCCCTCTCTTTCCCCTTTCCATCCCCCCCTTTCCCCATCCCTCCCTCTCATCCTCTCTCCCCCTCTCCCTCCCTCCTTCTCCTCTTCCTCTCCCCCCCCCCTCTCTCCTCCTTCTGCCTCTCTCCCTCTCTCCCTTCTTCATATACCTTCCAAGGATTTCTTTTTGGGAGTAAGAAAGAATTTAAAATAGTGCTGTTTAAAAGTAAAACCCAACAGACAGTTTAACATTGCTGGGTATTCTAACTCACAGTAGGCATTGGAACTAATAATAATAGCAACTGATAGAGGTTGGTCTCCATAAAGAAAATATATGTATCTTGTGAGCAGTCATTATAAAGTTGTGTTCTCCTCTCCACTTCTCCCTTGCCTGTTCACTTGGGGGCATGAAATTCATCTGCTTCTTCTGACTAGTTAGGAGTGTGCATGTGTGTCCATATGAACATTTGTGTAGGTAAGCAGAGAAAGCAGCTGTGTCGTTCTGGAAGTCTACTGGTTATCCATCCTCACCCTTGGAGAGAACGCATATCCAAGCAAAAACAAATGAACGAATCTGTTCTGAACTAGCAGGCTCGTAAGCCTGCAAACCTGACTGGCCCTTTTCCACAGCAGGCTCGTAATCCTGCATATTTGATTGGTCCGTGAACAGTGGGTCGTGATTGGTCGCTCCGGACTGATCCGATTGGCTAGTTAACGGGCTGCCACGATTGACGCTCCAAGCGCGGCAAACTTAAATCATTGGACGCTTTGACAGCAGCGAGCTCTATAAAAGGAGCTGCTGCTGCCAGACTCATTGCGCTGTTTTCTGAAGTCACTAATAAAGAGTTGGAGTCACTATTCGATGTCTCGTCTCCATTATTGCGCCCACTCTCCAGGACAGAACAGAATCTATAGACCTTCAGGATTAAGATGGGGGAAGTCTTAAATTCTGAGTTCTTCTGAATCACTTACCTCATAATAAGTAGAACAAGAAGTGAATGCTTCTCTTTTAAAAAAATCGTACATTTTATATTTGTATTAGATCGTATTTGTTGGTTCATTAGGTCTACTGGAAATGAAATAGCTCAATCTGACTGGGCATGGTCAAGGAAGTCTTCAAGTTACAGATGTTCAATGATGTTTAGGACTTGGTGGCGCTAATTAGTAGAGGACCCATCAGAATTCAATTTGAGGCCTACTTCAAGCAATACACTAAGTCACATTGTTTGAGTTTGGGTTAATGTGTACAGTATATGGATGTCACCCAGAGGTGGTACTCAGCAGGTTCGGACCAGTTTTGGAGAACCGGTAGTGGAAATTTTGAGTAGTTCGGAGAACCGGCAAATCCCATCTCTGACTGAAGATTTTACAGTATCCTTCCCCTGCCACGCCCACCAAGCCACGCCCACAGAACCGGTAGTAAAAAAGTTTGAATCCTACCACTGATGTCACCAATGCAGTTTCTAAATAATGGCTTATCACTTAATATTCTTGGCAATCCCATCCAATTGCAGGTTATTTATATTATGATAAAATAAACCATGGATTATCTCAGCATGTGAACCCAATCTTGGTGTACAAGAAACAACTAGAAAGAAACATCATTATTACATAATGACTGATAAAATCAACATTCTTTTTAATTTTCATATAACTACAGTTCAAAGCAATGCATTTTTTTTGCTAAGTTTTATTGACAGGAGCTTGATTTTCCTAGAAACCGTGTCCATTAACTTTCCATTTTTACCATATCCAAACAAAACATTCTTGGACTGTGAGAAAGACTTGTTTTTTTTTCCTCTCCCCAAATTTCTCAAACACATTTTGTTGTCTTCTTTTTTTCGGATAAATATGATTTCAGCTTCATACAATTACATCTTAGACTTTTTGACTGAAATGGATCCAAAAGTGGTTGAGGCAGAAAATCGAATTGTTTCTAAACAGCTTGGATGAGGAGAAAGTGGAAATAACATGGGGTTCCAATTCTTAAAGAAGGAATGTTTAGCAATGAGATACTCTGATCATGAAAACACTGATCTGTCACATCTATGAGTCTGAATTGTGGAGGAAACACTAATTTCCTTGCAACCCTGGTGGTTATTTTTTCATATCCTAATTCTTGTTGAGGAAGGAGAAATACAATGTCCTCTAGATATACTGGAGAGATGATGTTCTCCTAAAGAGAGTTTGAAAACACATCCAATATTTGTTTCCTCTACATCCTTTTTCTCTTTTCTCTTCAGTTACCTGTATTCAATGGAATATTTTGTGAGTAATTCATGAAACTAGCACACCATTTTTCCATTCCTTCCTTCCTTCCTCCCTCCCTCCCTCCTTCCCTTTCACCTCTCTCTTACTTTCTTTCATCTTTCCTCTTTCCTTTCCATTCCTTTCCTACCCTTTTCTCTTTCCTCTTCTTTTTCCTTCTTTCCTTTCCTGTTCTTTCTCTTTCCTCTTTCTCTTTTCTTTTCCTTTCTCCTTTCTCCTTTCTTTTCCTTACCTCTTCTCTCTCCTCTTCTTTCTCCTCTTCTTTCCTTTCCTCTTCTCTTTCCTCTCCTCTTTCCTTTCCTTTCCTTTCCTTTTCTCATTCTTCTTCTTTCTCCTTTCCTTTCCATTTCCTTTTTTTAGGGGGAGAGGAGTTAGACATTATGATCCAACTTTTGACCCTGAACCCTGATTATCCATCTCCAGCAACATTACATTCACTGATATCCTCAATGCTAATGAAGGAGTCTCACGAGACGCCATAATTTACACTCTCAATCACGCTTTAGAAACAACTCACTAGATTTTGGAAATATTAAATACCAATAAAATAGATATTTCTTTTTCAACTTCCACCTGGATAAACTTAAAGAAGAATTTTGATGGCAAAGATCACTGCCTTTTTTCTTTCTTTCTTCTCTTCTAAATAGCCCAATCACTTTTTCCACTATCCTTTGAACATTTTTGCCCCATGACTCCAAATAGCGCTCACTCTGGGCATGTTGCAGAAAAGTCCAAAAAGTTCTCTCCAGTGAGATACAGAATTTACAGTCATCCTCTGACTTCACAGAACACTTTTTACTTCTTCATCTCAAAAGTTCATTGCTTCTTTTAACCCTGTTGCAAATATAGACAGCCTTTGGCAGGTCAAGGAAACATTGGAAGCCAGGGGAAGCTTTCAGAGGCATATCTAGCAGGTTGTGTGTGTCTCTGTGTGTGTGTCTCTCTCTCTGTGTAGAGCATCTATATCTCCACACTCCTACACAAATTCTCCTTATGTATAGATAGGCACACAGACTACACACTCACACAGACTATCCCCCACCAAGAAGGTTTCATCCTGGATGAGCAAAACCCTTTGTACATCCTACCAGAGTTCCTTAGATCTTTAGCTAATGGAGTCTCTGTTTTTAAAATAACAATGCCCAGTTTCACCAGGAATGCCAGCAAGCAGCCAGTTGTGCATTCCTAGTGATGTCTTTTCCTACTTCCTATCCTTCGGTTCCCCTTCCTACTTGTTTACAATTACCGTATTTTTCGGACTATAAGATGCACTGGACTATAAGACACACCTTGGTTTAGAGGAGGAAAACAAGAAAAAATAGTTTTGTTTGCCTTCTTGCATCTCTTTTTGCCCCCCTCCTGGCATCCAGAAGCATTCTGCAGGCCAAAAACGGGCCCATGTTTGGCCTCTGGAGATGTCTGCAGGTCCCATTTTCAGCCTCCCTGATGCCAGGGAGGGCAAAAACGGAACCTGTGGAGGCCTCTGCAGGGTGCTTCTGGACTCTGGGGAGAGCAAAAATGGGACCCGCGGAGGCTTTGGGAGGCCAAAAACGGGCCCGTATTCGCTGTATAAGACACACAGATATTTCCACCCATTTTGCGGGGGGTGGGGGGGAGTGCATTTTATACTCCAAAAAATACGGTACTCTGCCCAAGTGCCTCTGGCTTTCAGGAGTTTGGCTGGAACCAGGCTAGGCCACCTGCCCGTTGCTTCCTCTCTCCTTGCTTGGCTATGTTCCACCAAGTAACAACTACATCAGCCTGTCTTCTCAATGGGTTGACTATGTTAGTGCATAGAAACCTGCTCTAACCAATATGCCAGCAAGGGCCAAGAATGCTATGATTTGATGCTTCAAATGCCATGGCTGCTATAAAGATCATGTTGCTTAGGGAAACTAATACTACTTTGGCCTATTGCTTCGCGTCGCTTAGTTTTATATAATTGGGTAGGTTTCTGAACAGAATTGCCCCCAAGCTTACAAAACTGAATGGCATGATCACAGAAGTTTATTTGAGAAAGAAAAAGGTATTTGTTACTCAGTAACCACAATCTTGGCTCTTCTAATTCGACTACAGCAGATTCTTTGCATTCCTAATGGTGTAGATCAATGTTTATCAACCTGGTGAATTCTGGGAGTTGAAGTACACATTTCTTAAAGCTGTTGAGATTAAGAATCACCGATGCAGGCATAACATGTAACCCTTCAGCATCGAACTGAGGGTGCTGGGAGTTGTAGTTCAACACAGTTGGAGTGCCATTAGCCCTTAGAGCTGGCTCCTTAAAAGTGGATATGACCGGAGGGTCATGATAGTTTATATTTCTTATTTCCTGAATAAGCAAAAGGCACTCTGGTGTACAAGCCAACTTCAGAAAACTGCTGGCACTGGTACTACAAGAATACAATTAAAAGTCGCAGTAAAAATTGACAGATCTTGGTGTGAAAAGTGGAAAGTACATTACAGTCCCAATCAAATGATGAATAAAATACCTTAAATCTTTTACAATTATGGATTAAAATACACTGGACTTAATGACTTAGAATTCCAGCCTGACTATCTACTGCTTATTGTAATAGAATACTTAATCATCATATAATAAAGAAGCTTCTATTGATGTATTTCTGCACATAGACCATGGAAAACAGAGAAACCTTTTTATCTTCTGTGGCACACAAATTGGTTCCTTTTTCAATGATGGATTTACAAAAATTCCCTTGCTTGTAGTTTGATAGGTAAAGAGACCTCCAATTTAGTACCTTCGGGTGACTAAGGCTGGATCCTAAAATGTGATGTCCTAACCATATCCCAAGATATCGATTGTGACTTGCTGTTTGTCACAGGCAGAAAATTAATCTTGGGGTTGGGATTTAGCACAAGATGGGTGCTAAATGTTCCCATCACTTCAAAGCCTACTTAATGAAATCAACCAAATTTGGGCCCTCTTGTGGGTTTGCCATGACTTTTCAGGTTAAAAAACTTCCAGAAATTCTTTCCAGATCCTCCCACTAAATTTCTTTTTAAATGAAAATTGAAGACTGGCAACAATGGGTCCTTCTCTGGCAGTGGTTTCAAAATATAATTTTGAAAAAAAAAAGTAGCTTTTCTTGCCATTCTCCTTGGTTGGTGTCAACGTAACTATAAACCATCCTCTCTCATCCTAATGTTGCTGTTACACTGAGTCCAGAGAGAGCAAAATCCAACCCTTATGTAATTTTGCATTGATTGTGGATTTCCCCCTTCTTTTCGTGTATATGTTCCAAAAGTCATTCAATCTGAGTTGGGCCTCGAATAAATGCTTTAATAAAGGAATAAATAAAAACATTGGAGGTCATGCTGGGAAAATTGCGATCCCAAGAGTCTGTACAATGTACAATGGAGACTTTCCTCATCACAAAGTATAATCCTTTTTCATTCCCTGCTTAATTGAGATATTTATTTCCTGAGTGTTTTAATTGCTGGCATCAAATAGCTTGATTTTAGTCGGGACTGCATATTTATTTAATTCAGCATTTTGTTTTGTGGTGGCACAGACCACTTTGGGACTCACTTTGACCATGTGAAATAAATAGGTGAATTATCAAGCTATTCATTTTCTTGGTGGTGGGGAGGCAAGGCTTCACTTTTTGAACAGGGATGGAAAGGTCAGTCCAGAATGTGGCCTCTGTGTTTATGTGTGTGTGTGAGGGGGCGGGAGGGGAGGGAGGAAGGGAGGAGAGAGGGGAGGGGAAGGAAGGGAGAAGGGGAGAGGGAGGGAGGAAGGAAGGGGAGAAGGAGGGAGGAGGGACTGGGAGAGAGAGGAAGGAAGAGAGAGGGAGGGAAGGAGGAAGGAAGGGGAGGGAGGGAGGGGAGAGAGAGGGAGGGAAGGATGGAGAAAGGGAGGAGGAAGGAAGGGAGAGGGAGGGAAGGAGGAAGGGAGAGGAGGGGGGGAGAGAGGGAGGAAGGAAGGAAGGAGAAAGAAAGGAGGAAGGAAGGAAGGGAAAGGGAAGGAGGAAGGAAGGGAAGGGGTGAGGGAGGGAGGAAGGAAGAGAGAGGGAGAGGGGACTGGGAGAGAGGAAGGAAGAAGAGAGGGAGGAAGGAGGAAGGAAGGGAGAGGGAGGGAGGGGAGAGAGGGAGGAAGGATGAGAAAGGGAGGAAGGAAGGAAGGGAGAGGGAGGGAGGAGGAAGGGAGAGGGGAGAGAGAGGGAAAGGAAGGAAGAAGAAAGAAAGGAGGAAGGAAGGAAGGGAAAGGGAAAGGAGGAAGGAAGGGAAGGGAGGGGAGGGAGGAAGGAAGAGAGAGGGAGAGAGGAAGGGAGAGGGAGAGAGGAGGGAGGAAAGGAGGGAGAGAGGGAGGGAGGAAGGAAGGGAGGGAGGAGGGAGAAAGGGAGGAGGAAGGAAGGGAGAGGGAGAAAGGATGAGGGAGAAGGAGGAAGCAAGGAAGGGAGAGGGAGGGAGGGAAGGAAGGAGGGAGGAAGGGAGAGGAAGGGAGGAGAGGGGAGGGAAGGAGGGAGAAAGGAAGGAGGAAGGAAGGGAGGAGGAAGGAAGGAGAGGGAGAGGAGGGAAGGAGGGAGGGAAGGAGGGAGGAAGGAAGGAAGGAAGGAAGGGAGGGAGAGAGAGAGAGAGAGACAGAGAGAGACAGAGATTGTTTTTGCATCATAGAGAGCAGCCTCTGGAACAGTGGAGTATATTTAAAATGATTCAGTATGGCTAAGCCTCCCATTGATCTTCCAATGGACAGGCTGCTACTGTAACGTACATCATTTGCTTTAAACCCCAGTGAGGTCAGGGAAATAAAAACTGCTGCTCACCACTGGTCTGGCATGGTCATTCTGTCTTCTGCTCTTTGGCTAACCAGCTCCATGTTCCCTAGCATGGCATAAGTAAGCCCTATTTGCTGATCCTGGGGGGGGTGGATGCCTACTCACTCTCATTTCTTTTTTTTCCTTTTTCAAGAGAGCTAAAGGTCGCAGGAAAGCCACGCTATTTTTTTTAAAAAAAATCCTCTGAAACAAAAACAAAAAATCAATGGCAGGACCTAGAACACCATAAGTTATGTTACAGGGCTGTGCACCCGTTGTATTCCCATTGGAGACCTATCAACGTGAACTAGCACTGTGTGGAAATCTCTCTGGCTAATCAATACCTTTGTTCATTATGCTGTCACTGATGAATGTGGATAAAGATTGGGCAAGCCTGAGTCAGGTGACTAGGAATAACTCGCCTGGTGAACAATCCATAAGTGTCTTTATGTGTGTGTATGTGTTATTAGGGATCAAACCATCCAATCTGCCTTCCCTTTTCCTGAGCTTTCTCATATTATTTTTGGCAGATGGACATTACTCTCGTCACAACTTTATTCAATTAGTAATATTTCATTGCAGCCCCTGACATGAATGAGCAAACAGCAAGGACTCAAGGCGTTTGCATTTATTGGCGAACCAGTTTGAACTCACTTCCGATCCCTCAACTCAATCTGGTAGCATCAGCCAGGTTTTTTTTTTCTTCAGGAGTCCCTTTTAATCTCAGTATGGTCTGGATAAAATCCTTGGCAGGTTGCACCCCTTTAGGGGCATGATCACCAAACGGCAATGTGCTACACCAGGTAAAAGAATCAAGCATGCCTTTCAGTATCGTAGTAACACGTTTACGGTATCGAATGTCTTAGGATGTAGGTCTTATGTGTCTGAACAGAGATGGCCTTACCCCATAGTACTTTGGTTTGGTTTTTTTAAAAACCTATCTGCTATTCAAGCCAAGTTCTTTAAAAAAAATAATGCCATCCATCAAGGGCGATCAATATGAGGAAGAACATGTCTCTATGTACAGTTGATCTGAACATCCACCTCTCATTGTAATCTGAGTCTAATTGAACCGGCGTGCTACGGCTTTCAGGGCAACTTCAACGTACAACGTTGGTAGCAAGACTTCTTAGAACTCTTTCAATGGGGTGGAAAATAACTCTCTCCAGGGTTGATGGCAGTGGTGGGATTCAAAATTTCTTACTACCAGTTTTCTGGGCATGGCTTGGTGAGCGTGGCAGTGAAGGCTACTGCAAAATCCCATTCTCTCCGCACCCCACTAACCTGCTTTCCAGCTCCGTTCTCCTGTGCAGGGCAACAAAAGAAGACCCAGCCGATCAGCTGGGACTCAGGAGGCAGAGAATAGATGGGGGCGGGGCCAGTCAGAGGTGGTATTTGCCGGTTCTTCAAACTACTCAAAATTTCCGCTACTGGTTCTCCAGAACTGATCAGAAGCTGCTGAATACCACCTCTGATTGACAGACATCTAAAATTGAAGTAGACATCTTATTGCTTCTGTAAATGTCCCCTTACTTCAGGCAAACTTGCAGTCCCAAAGTATTTCAAAGGAAAGGATTTCAGCTGGCCTTTTTTACAGGAGGTCTTTGACTTATGACCACAATTGAGCCCAACATTTCTGTCACCAACCAAGACACTTGTTAAGTGACTTTTGCCCCATTTTACAACCTTTCTGCCGCAGTTGTTAAGTTAGTATTGTTAAGTGAATCTGGCTTCCCCATTGACTTTGATTGTCAGAAGGTCACAAAAGGTGATCGCATGAACCTGGAACAATCCAATCATCATTAATTAGATGCCATTTGCCAAGCATCTGAATGTTGATTGGATGATCATGGGGATGCTGCAACAGTTGTAAGTGTGAAAAATGGTCATAAATTACTTTTTTTTCAGTGAGATTGTAGCTTTGAATGGTCACTAAACCAACTGTTGTAAGTTGAAGACTGCCTGTATAATTTTTTTAATTGGCTATTGTGTTTATTTTGCACACAGTACTTTAAATCAATTGCCAGCAGTTTTGTCTCCCCTCCTTTTCATCTCACACTGCTGTTTGTAAAGTATTTCTTTACTGCCTTGGACTTTTGCACCTAACACTAATAGAAGAAATAGGTTCGCACTGCCTATAGTATCTATGAGGGGCCCATTGTCAGGATGATCCAAAGCAACAAGAGAGTCTGTGCAGTGCCTCGTTTGGTACCACAGTTGACCCAAGACTCAAGTCCAAGAGGCAGCATTGGAACCTCCATGAGCTCTTTTCAGAGCAACTTGAATATGTTTTCTCTCCATCAGAGCTTATATCTTATTTTCCTTCTTCCATTTTGGAACAGTGGTTTCCTTCCACTCTAAAACAATTTGTGTCTCTATAACTCTCTATAACTAGGTCACCTTTCTCAGCTGCCTTTTTTTATTGAGAAGTCATCTTGTTTGCCTGAACTTGAGCAGCCGAGAGCTCCATGGACTTTTTCCAAGACAAATTGAAGATCAGCAGGCGAGGCCTCCCTTCCCTCATGACAGATGTCAAAGCACACGTCAGAGCGCTCCAGGGATCTTCCAAAGGGAAGGCCCACGTTCTAGTACTCAATTTCCCCTTCATAGAGATAAACCAGCAATTACGCATCCTTTGATAGTTGATGGCCAAGTCATGAACTTGAAAGCAGACGATTAGTTTGTATCCCTTCAGGGCCACCGCAATAAGGAGCCGAGAGAAACAGGGCTGAGGAAGACAGGGTGTTGCCTGCAGTTAATGTGACACTTTTGTCAGTTGCGGTCATTCGTGTTAGTGGAAGTAATAAAATGACAGGCAAGTTATTAGAAAGATAGGAGATGAAATTGAGCTAAAGCTCCTGGCCACTTATCTCATCTTTGTTCTGTTGGGTAATGGGTTGCTATTTGTCACTAACTGCACTTGTTGGTTTGATCATATCTAGAACCTGTAGCATTTATTCCCTGTGAAAAGGACAATATAATTTGCACAATACATACAAAGAAAGAAAGGGAAGGAAAGGGTGTTACAATTATTAAGTCATAGTTAATATTAAGAAGGCCCTTTCCCAATGGATGTGCATATGGATGAAGACGGCATCCTTTTCAAAGCTGCTCTGTTTGAGAACCATTCTGATCAAGACATTTGTCCCAGAATGTATAACTGCAGCTTTGAAGCAGTAAGTTGTGTGTATTTGAGTGTCTGAGAGACACTGAAGAGATTTATAGCCATTTGGTCAATGCATTCAAAAATGGAGGGAGTCACAATTTAGGTCTCCGCTCCTTCCACATAAATATCATCCACATTTGTAAAGACAGACAAAATAATTCTTGCCGATATGCCTCGTTCCCAACACTTATTTTCTCACCACAACAGCTTATATGTATGGCTATCAAAGATTGTGTTGGAGTGAGGCAGAGGACAGAACTCTGCCCGTAATTGTGTAGATGTAAATGAACTTAATGCCTTATTAGCTTTAGTTTGCTCACTATGAAAGGAAGATATTTGTAACAATATTGCATGCTTGGTTGATTGCCATTGTGATTGTTCTGAGGCACAATTGCAGAAGGCCTCTGATCAGCGAGAGGTGTAGAGGGAACCTGATCAACATAGGCAGAACTTTCTTAAAAAATGTATTCATAGCACTGCTATCCAAATGGTTCTTTTCTAGCCTCAACTGTGATGTGCTTACTAGAAGTAAGCCCTCTTAAACTCAGTGAAATTTATTCTCAAATTGCACAGGATTGCAGCCTCATTTTTGTCCCGTTCAATTGTATTTCTCCCATTATATTTCCTGCCACTTAATATAATTTTAAATATACTTACTGATATTCATGATATCAGCATCATGGTCTTGTATTGGAGGGACATGATATTCATGATCATATATTAGAGGGACATACACCCTATGCCCTATGATGAAATGATCACACAAATTTCTTAATTTCATAAGAGCAGGGCTTTAAATATGACATTCTGATTCAAGTGTTGTCATTCTGACATCATCACAGCTTACTATGGAGGCCACAGTGGGTATATAACCATTCTAATATGGTTAGAAATGTAGGTTTATTCAAAGAAGAGCAACCAGGATGATTAAGGGACTGGAGACTTATGTGAAGAACGGTTACAAAAAAATTTGGCCTGGCTAGTCTAGTGAAGAGAAGGACCAGGGGAGACATGATAGCAGTGTTCCAATATCTGAGGGGCTCCTGCAAAGAGGAAGGGGTCAAGCTATTTTTTAAAGTATCTGAAGGCTAGACCAGGAATAATGTATGGAAACTGAACAAGGAGAGATTTAACCTGGAAATAAGGAGAAATTTTATGACAGTGAGAACAACCAACCAATGGAACAGCTTGCATTCAGAAGTTGTGGGAGCCTCATCACTTGAGACTTTCAAGAAGAGATTGGACTGCCATTTGTCAGAAATGGTGCAGGGTCTCCTGCTTGGGAGGGGGGTTGGATTAGATGACCTACAGGGTCCCTTCCAACTCTGTTAATCAGTAAAGAAGATGACCTTCAGCAAGGTGAATGGACTCCTTTACTGCAATGGAATGTATAGATGATCTTGGGGGATGAGGAAAAGACATGCTGCCGAGAGCCCCAGGCTTAATGGTCAGAGAACAAAAAACTTAAAAAGGAGCCACCCTAACCAATCAGTTAAAAGTGGGGATAGGAAGTTTGAATGTTTAGACTTGCAAGATTGTGTTAATATAGCCTTACAATAAAGTAGATTTATCTCATTTACTGGTGTTTTCCTGTCTGGTTTACCCAGGAGAGCTGACAGTTATATTGTCAATCCATGCAGCTTGGAAGACCTGACTAACCAGGTAAGGGACAGATTGTCATGTGGTTACTATGTGTTTACTAGCAGTCAGGTTGACATTCAGGTTGATCAATCTACATTCTATGCATGTTTCCCTGGGATTAAGTACATAGGATTGTGCCTATTAGACTGTCTGAATTACCTCTTCCATATATTAATTTACAGAAAAAAATACTCTTTTTTAAAAAAAAACCTTAAGGTTAATGGCGGAAATACAGGTTGTGATGGCAAATCTATGTCCCTCATCTGCGTTTGCTGGAATTACCCAAAAGCAAATGAAAAGGGTTAAAAATAAAATAGAATAAAATAAAAAAATAAAATGAAATGAAAAATAAAATAAATAATAAAATTAAAATAATAAAATATAAAATCAAAGCCAGTCTGATACAGTGGTTAAGACACGAGGCTAGAAACCAGGAGAGCATGAATTCTAGTCTTGCCTTAAGACATGAAAACTGTCTCGATGATTTGGGGCCAGTCACACTCAGTACAACACACAGAGTTGTTCCTGTGCGGAAAATAGGAAGGATATTGGGTATGTTCACCACATTGAGTTACTTATAAGGTAATGAAGGCAGAATTACAATCTAAAAAAGCAACAAACATCATTTTGAAAGGAAATGATAGCCCTAATTAGAAGAAATTATTAAATGGGAACAAAAGGAGATTTGAAAAGAAACAATGACAATTGAAAATGTACTCCGTGATCAGTGATTCACTGCAGTGGATCTACAGTATAATGATCTACTACAAAAGTTCTCCAAGTCTTTAACGTTAAAAGAAAAGCACAGACTAGTCGATCCTAAACTAGCGTTCTAAATATAACAAGAGCACTTTCCAAAAATTTCAGTTGCATTCTAGGGAATAATTCAGCAGAGCCACTGAAAATACTTAGATATTATTCATGCAAAATGGAAAAAAAAACTATTTTAAAATTGCACACCAATCATTAGAGAGCTGTGTGGAACTTCTGTTGCTGTTTTTTTTAACCAACCTGTTTCATTGTATAACCACAAAGAATTGAATCTTGTGTGGGTATCTCTCATGTTATTTGCAGCCTGAGCTTCGATAAAAAGCCTTCATAAGCAATGAAGTGCTCAAAAACTTAAAAAGATCTTTGAAGATAGATTTCATTCCCCCAAACATCTTCTAAATTGAATTGGGAACACAGATTAAACCACCAGTTTTTGCCCTTAGTGCTAATCTGTTGCAATTATTGCTTTTCCTGTGCATTAAATGAGTTGGGGTTACACATTAGCACACACGGCATCACTCATTTGAAGTTGAGAAGGTATAACATTACCTTATGACATTAACTTTACTAAAGAGTCCTTGTGAAATTAGCAGAACTGGGTGGAAATCTACCTAGGTAACTGCATTGTTTCTGTGCATCAATTGTTTTTATTGCTTTAAACTGTGTTCAGCATCTTGACTGTAATATATATTTGTGAATTATAAGCTGCCAATTGTAAGCTGACTGAGATAGGCAGCTATACAAATTGAATGAATAAATAAATAGTATGTCTTTTTGTGTTTAAATCATTCTATTTATAAACAGCTCTAGCTCTATTATTATTAAAATATTCATTTTATTTATTCATATTCTTAATAGTTGCAATAAGCCCCTCCTCTAAATACCTTCCTCAGCAAATTCTTTTTGGCTATCTTTGTGTAACATAGAATTTAAAACACTTCGGGTCCTAATAGAAATGTACTTATTTTCTATTTCTCTTTTTTCTTTTCAACGAGTCTCATGGCTTCAAAACCCAAATGTTGTTGTCCTGAGCAATGTATCTGCAAGGACTGCCAACAATGTGAAAGGGCCCTCCCTTTTTTTTAGGTGTGTGCAATGCAAGTGACACATAATAAAAAGGGGAAAATACTATGATCGTGTCCACCATTTGATATTGTTGACAACCGTGTATCTAAGCCTCTTTGTTTTCTGGATGAAGAGGGTAAGTATCATTCACTGTTTCACTAAAATACTACCACTTTCCATTGTGCTCAGGTAGAATGAGCAAATCGTGTTGTTTTGTTCCTGGGGTCCTATTTTTTCTTTTGACTCATGAATCAGAGGTTTGGGGATGCACTGGGTAACAATAAAATCATTTAAATTACTTTGGAACAATTCCTTATATTGAGGGAAATATAAGCCTTAAAAGAGCCAGTTGAAACCCTTAATACAGCCCATAAGGAGCTGCCACAGAACTTGAAATGGGGATTTTCTGCAGCCCAGTACTGAATTTGCAATTCATCCATCTCTAAATATCAATACCTTGCAAAAGGAAGAGAGCGAGAGAGAGAAAATGTTTCACAGAATTTCTGCATTCCCATGGCTAGAAAGGCCTTCACAAGCTAAGACCGACCACAAACGTATGATGAATAATTTTAAACTATATTATAAGGTTGATATAAGCAGTCTAGAATTCCCACAGTGCCTTATCTTCTACTTCAAAATCTTGGGAGACAGGAGTGCTAACGTCTAAACCATGTGCCCGTTCTTTTCTGATTCAAAATGTTCTATCATCCTGTTTCATTTTCTGTAAAAAAAAAAAAAGATATCTATTCAGCTTATTTGTTGAATAAGGCCTAGTTGATGATGTTTAAGTTTCCAATCTGCTTTACTAAAGCGATTTGACCTTTATCAGAAACAAATGTAAAATGAGAATGCAGATCAGTGATTTATTCGGGAAAGAATTATTTATATAACTCAAGCATGTTTTTCATTAAAAATGATATTTATTTATACCATACATACTTCAAAAACAGTGTTTTTATTCTTTTTGTTCCTTAGATATCATTTAGCCATTTGTTTAGGTCTGTTTTGCCTTGTCAATATTTCTTCTTGCTTTGTTCTTACTATCTTGGTAAGTGTTTGAAAACACAGCGCAGGACATGTAGCACTGCTGAATGTCATTAGGTTTGAGAAGAATTACACCTTTGCTTTCTCTATTCCCTTTCACAAGTGCATGACACATTATGCAGCATAAAACAAAACAAACCTCTCTCCGTTCAATTTTATTTTTTAAAAAAGTAAGACTTTGAGGGGGGAAAAGACAAAGCACAAATGAAAAAAAAAAAATCAAGTCAGCAAAAATTGTGGCGGTTTTGATGTAAACATATTTTTGACATAAACATACTTTGACAAACTGGTCAGTATTTTTTAAGAGTCTCTATGAATTCTGGAGATCATGTCAAGACTTATGCTCACTAACTGAAGTCAGAGAAATGTGATTTGAAATAAGGCATTTTAATTAAGGAAGCTTTCATTCCCCATTTTCTTTTCTTTTCTTTTCTTTTTTTAAAACAAGCATGGAAAATACTGTAACTATTGTCTTTGCTTTGTTGTTAGGGGAAAAATACTTAGTATACAAAGGCACCAAGCTACTTATGATCAAGTTAGGATTTACATTAGCTGTGACTAATTTCTTCCCATGGCTTTAATGGGGTTTGGACACCACAAACTACTATAGAGTTGGATTGGGGCCAATGAAGAGGAGGAATTGTTTCCTCTAATAAAATTAACAGACTGAGTTATTATACAATGAACAGTGGTTGGAAAGTACATAACTGGTTCAACTCGAAGGCTGAAAACAAATAACCATTTCTGGTTTTGCAGTCACGGGAGAAACTTCTAAGAAAGAAAAACATTTTCTGTGCATTAGTAATATACTGCATGGGGGAAATACTCCTTAGGTATCCTTCCAAGAAAGGATTTGTTATATGACACATACCATCATGAGCTTTGCTGCCGAGCTTGAACAAATATCATTCCCTCAGTAGGTCGGGGTTAGAGAGGCTGCTAGTGTGGCTTTGCCACGCTCAGGCAACATGTGTAAACACCAGAAACGGGAACAACTGAAATGGGTCCGTGTGCAGATTCCTCCCTGGTTTCTTCTTGGATGCTCATTCCTAACTCCACTGTGATTCTCTCTTGACAAATCGCTTTTGGAAAGTACAAACAACCAAAACATTGAAATTTGCTCTGGATTCTCCCTCCCCCCCCCCCCACAGCTGTCAGCTTCTCTCTGCCGAAGGGTGGTCACCCAACCAAAATGAACAGCGCATATCTCTCAAGCTTTAAGTGCTTGTGCTGTTAATGGCTTTTGATTGCTTCTATAAAACATGCCTTAATCAGTCTATTGCACCTTCCAGTGCGGACAAGTCAACTCTGCAGAGGCCGGTGGTTCTCTTTGGAAGACAACCACGGCCCAAGTCTTCAGTCTTCAGGAACATAGGAACGTCTTCACTTCAGGAATTTTGAAGCCTTCTCTTAAGTCAAGGGAATGCGACAGAGATGTATGCCTTCAAAAAGCTCACCTACCCCTCCCAAGCCTTTTTCTATTGATCTCTTCAGGGGATAGAAAGGGTGGGGGGGGAGAAGAAGATTTATAACGCCATTGTCTTCAGAGCTTCAACACACCCTGAAAGTGTGCCTGACTGGTGTGGGTAAACACTCAGTAGCATTACATCACACAACTGCATTTCCTGAATGTTGGCAGGGCAATTAGTTTTGGGTGGGGGAGAGATCAAGAGTGGCTTTGTGATAACCACAATGCAACCTTTTGCAAAGGCCTCCAAGAGAGAAAGTTCCCACCCCACCCCAGTGTAATGAGGATTACTTCCAGGTAAACAGATGCTGGCTTGCACCACTTTCCTAAAAGCTCAAGTTGAAGAAATGCCTCCGTTGTCTCTTAGTAAATAATTTCTGCCTTCTTTTTTTTTTTTCCTTCCTCTTTTTCCTTTTTTATTTTTAAACACAGAACTGCGGCCTTGCTTTGCAAATGTGCATCATTTTTAGGACCTGAGAAATATATTTGGGTATGATATTCCGTTGCTCCCCAGTTCCTAGGATTGTTTTTTTTTTTTCCTTTCCTCACTGCCACAACCTTAGCCTGTGGTTAATACCAGCCGATTAATATATTTTGGTTACTGAAAACGTGTGCAAAGTTGGCAGTTTCATGTTAACGCGTAACACGATTTTTGTTCATCATTTGCCTGCCATACTGACCAGACATCACATGGAACAAAGGGTAGGGTTTTTTTTTTTTTCCTTAATAAGACACTGATAGTATGGCAATACTTTTAAGGGAAAAAAGGGTATGGATATTATTACACATCCCCACATCGTGTAAGAAAAAAGTGCATGACTGGATTTATGTAATCGTAACAAGACCAAAATAAAAACAAAACAAGGAAAACCTGTATCCAATCAGGTGCTCTAAAGCATGCCAGCACCTCCCCTTATGCGTTTCTAGCAGGTAGTTAAAAATGGAACTTGTTGTTTTCTTTTCTTTTAAAAAAAATGTGCACTGAAGCTAATATAAATGAATTGAGCTAGCCAGCAAACTATTCCCACCTAACCCCCAACCCCCACATATCTCACAGCTGGATGTAAATGTAAATGTAAAACAAAAAAACAAAAAAACAAAACCCAAACAAACAAACAAAGAAAAGGTTAAACCACCATCAATACAATTGTTTTACATCATGGGCCTTTCAAGGCTCAATATATACAAGTGTTAACAGCCATGCGTAGTTGCCGGACCTCTCAAAGGTTTAAAATACACAAAAACAATAGAAGTTGTCCTTTTCCTCTCTCGTTTTAATATCTTTGCAGTGCTTTGTTGTTAGGGGTTTTTCTTTTCTTTTCTTTTTTTTCCTTTCCTCTTCTAAGATTGCAGGCAACAGTCACTGATGAAAGAAACAGTCTTTTTGGAGATGACCACACATTTTATAACAAAAGCGAGTTTGAAAAGGTAAGTTCGTTTGTTAATTTTTTAGTTTTTGTTTTAAGCAGTGGAAATGTTATCCCAGGTTAAAGATATTATCCCAACCCACATAATTTTTTTTCTTGTTTTTTTTTAAAAAACATAACAAAATAAAGGAACAAAAATAAGGGGGGTGGGGAATGAGGGGGCATGGGGGAAGGAAAGCACCCGGTCTTTTTCTGTTTTGTTTTTAAAAAAGGAAAAAAAAGATATATATTTATATATTTATATTTATATATATTTATAGAAGAGTCTGTAAATGGCAATTTGAAGAAGTATAAGGTCTTAATTTTTGAGCTGGCACTGACCGTGTCCATCTTGGGATTAATCTAGTGAGCTGAAGGGAATGTTTTTATGCAGATTCGGGTTCTGGCTGTGCCGATTTCGGCTGCGGACCGAGGAGAACATCATGTTGCAACCAGGGATTTTACATCTGTGCATTTCCCGCAAGTGTACCGTTTTGTAATGCACCCTGAGAGTCCCCTTGTTGCTGTACATTTTGTGACAGATGTTGCACATGATCCCCCCATTGTTCATGGAAACACTGTTAAACATGAGCGACCCAGGGACTTCAGCATTCAAGCTGACCCCTAAGGCTGCAGCCTCAGTTTTGTGTGATGATTCCTCGCTGTCGCTGACCCCATCCATGTCGTCCAAAAGGATGCCCTCGTCGCTTCCTGCATCCGATTCTCTGGAAGAATGGATGCTACTGCTGGACTGGATGCTGGAGGTGGTGCTCAGGTCTAATACCATGTATTCTTCCGACATACCCCGTCCGTATCCATTCAAGTGGGAGTCCTCGGTTCCTGCTGGGGAGGAGGTGTCTTCCCGTAGATCAAAACCCAAGTGGGGTGGAGCACCATAGATCTTCATCAAGAATTCATCACGGAGGTCCTTGCTAAGGGAAGGCTGAGAGGAATCCAGTCCCATGTCATCCAGTTCTTTGGTCAATAGTTTACGGTGCAGATTTATATTAGCACTGTGTCTGGGAAAGAGAGAGGAAAGAGACAGGGAGGGAAAAGAAATATGCGATATGGATTATAGTGCAAATATTAGTAAAGGGATAAAAACCATAACAAGCAATGTTCATGCAGTAGCACAACTGTTGCTCTTTGTTTTTTTAGAAACGCAAGCATGACGGTTTGGACACCATTCCTATAAACACAAGGCAAGATGCTGCAAATCCACATGAACTCAATTTCTTTTCTTTTCTTTTTTTGGTATGGTTATCGTACTCTGTATCAGGCTAATTGGCGGTGTGATTGATTACCACTTTTCTTTTCAAAAACATGGTGTCATATGAACGAATGGGGAGGGTATTCGATGGAATTTCTTTACCAAATCACAGCGTTGGTTCCTATTGATACATGTAACCATAGGAGCCAACTGGGAACAAAGGCTAATTAGAAAAGTATCTTAAACTGATTTATCCTCTTACCAAGAAGAGGGGTGGGGTAACCTCTAGTATTTATGAACAGGATTCGTTAAAACTGAATGAAACAATTTAAAAAATTGGTAGGGAAAGAAAAGAGGCCATTTTACAAGATAGCAATCCATGTGTGGCTTTCTTAGTTACTAAAAATTTGTTGAGTCATGAGGGGTAGACTTGTTTCTATGTTGACTATATAGCTCATTACAAGTGATCAAAGTCCTAGGGTAAGGGTGTTAAACTCAAGGCCCGTGGGGTGTTTAAATCTGTCCCATGGGGTGAGCCTGGAAATAGCAAAGGACCAGCCAGCAATGCCTCTGCTAGTGAAAACAGGATGTGGGGAGCATGTGTGCCCCCCCCCCATGCCCCATTTTGGACAGCAGGATGCATCTGTCCCATCTCCCCCCCACAGCTGGTCCATAGAGAAGAACTACAATGCTGATCCAGCCTCAAAGAAATCCAGTTTGACACCCCTATACTAGGGCATAAGTATGGACCTATTATAATTTTGATATATTTTTGTTTTCCTTCTCCCTCAACGAATCTTCGGTTCTTAGTATATTTTGTTAGAAAGACATATTCAAAGGTGCCAAAATATCCTACTGAAACCTGAAACTTTGATTTGTGCAAGTTCTTTTCTTAACATTATGCATTTCATAGGTTATCTGCCATGGTCTCCAGTCCAAATTCTAACATGCCAAGTCACACCATACAATTTGTACAATGCTGGTAAACCCATGCCTTTTTCTAAACCCAGATCTATTTCACCAGAAAACATTTGGAAAGGGAGCCAGGCACTTAATATCTTACCAACCAGGGCTTCCAGAGTATGAGGTCACCCAGTAAACTGAACCAACATGCACAGTCCCATAAGCAGTAATTGTGTGTTACAAAGCAAATTCCTCAACTTTGATGGGGCAGCCGTGATAAATCCTCAAACTTTGCCCTGCCATGTAGAACTAAAGCAGAGGGCATATATAAATCAGCTGCACATTTACAAAGATCAGATGTACAACTGACTCATAGAAAAGATTTTAATAAAGAACTTTTTTTTTTTTAAAAAAAAATCCAGTTTCCAATCCAGCTACAGCTATGCACAAGAATGCTTTCCAGTCTGACAGTGGTTGGCAATATGCATTTCCAATGTAGATGGAAGTGCGTGTCTTTATCCTTCTATTCTACAGTAATTCAAATGTTCACATGTGCATTGAAAAATTGAGGCAGATTTGGATCTAAATATCATCAACCAAAGATCAGGGAATTACCTATAAGACACACCTGACCATAAAATGCACCTAAGTTTAGAGGAGGAAAACAAGAAAAAAATATATCAGGCGGAGCCTGAGAGGACCACAGATAGGTGTCTTCTCATGTGCCAGCTCTGCCTATTGACTCCTGCACTGTGGAAAAGAGACAGAAGAGGCAGGCAATGACAAAGTCAAAAGAGGTGGGGTTCAGCACTGTAAAAGGACTCTGCCACCACGGCCTAGCTGTTATTCACCAAAGGACCAGCACTGGCGCCCCAACATTTCCACCCACTTTGGGGGAAAAGTAAGTGTGTCTTATGGAGCGAAAAATACAGTAGATTCCACATGAATGAAGGTGAATATACATGTCTCAGGATAATGTTGCAGGATCCAATCTGGGTCGGTCACCGGGACTAAAGATTTAGTCTTCCGAACTTTTGGACTCAAGCTTTTGAAATCCAAAAGCTCAGAAACTAAATTTCTGGACCCGGTGACTGACCCAGATTGGATCCTGCAATTAGATTTCTTTGTGTAATTTGCACATGGGCTGCCAAGTAATATATCCATTAGTTGTGTATCTCTCAACTAGCCATCCCAAAATGTACCCACTTGTGCCATAAAATGAAATAAAAAGTTATTTTTTTCATAGACAAATATAAATAGAGGATGCATTATATTTTATTTATTTATTTTATTTTTCTCATATTTTTGAACCACCCATTTCCTCGGAGAGGGATTCTATATAGTGTCAGGATTGATTTAATTCATTAAACGCAGCAGGGTAGGCTAACAAACTACTCTTCTTAGGAAGAAGACAGTTAAAGGTGGATTGAAAAGGAAGGATGGGTAATTTTGGATCCCAAATAAGAGAAAAGGCTACTGAGAGATACATCCAAGGAATAGGGTGGTAGGGTAGGTGGTAGGCAGGAGTAAAGCAACTTTATCCACAAGAGTGAAAGTATCATTTTACACCAAGTACTGTAGCACTGATTTAATTAAAGAAGGGAATTACACTATCCCCAACACTGCACTTATGAAGGCTGAGCTTACCTTGTGATAAGTTCAGCTTTCTAATCTTTTGCTAAATCGAGATCGCAAAAGGAGGAGGAAGGCAGAGACAGAGAGAGAGAGAAAAAGGGAGGGAGGGAGGCAGAGAAAATATAGGAGATAGAAAGAAAGAGGCAGAGAGAAAAAGAAAGAGAACAAATTCACATTCCAATCCAGTCACATCTGGCTTTAAAAAAAATGAAAAGAGAATATTTAAACAATAAAATACAGGCTAAAAATGCTTTGGCTGTGAGATCATTTTCTGTCACCCATCATCTCACTTACACTGTTGTCCTGATGGTTGCTGGACCAACCACACAATCTAAAGCCATAAATCATAAATCAGAGGGGGGGGGAAGCAAATATGCGTTGCCCACATTTTTCTTCTGAACAGATTCATGCAGGGTTCACGTACATAAATGATAACAGAGGGACAGCCTCACAGCCTTTTCAGCAAAGGGATTTCTTGCCCACTTGTCATACGATAAAGAACTCAAAGGAAACATTTCTAAGTAAACATAGGAAGCATTTTGCTGTGAACATCTGAATATGGAACTGCATTGCCAATGTGTTCAACAGCACAGCACAATGTTACATCTATGAAATGTGTTTGCTCCTCTGATAGCATCATGCAAAAAGAGGTGGGGTGGTTCCTCCATGTACAAACCACATGACATAGTTTCTTGCCATGGCAACATGCTTTTTTTCCAGAATAAAATCAATGTTTTGCACATTGACAACTACTATACACAAACACCTTTTCAGTTGTTTTATTTGTAACCTGTATTGTCTCTAGAGAAGTTCAGGACAATATTTTAGCTTCACAAGTACATTGAATAAGTCATAAGCAAATAAACAAAACAACACACACACATGCAAATTAAAAAGTCATATAAAAGTTATACACAGGTTCTCTGAATTGTACTTTAGCAATCCCACTTATGCAAAATTTACAGTGAGATTGGGGGCTTTGCCAAAAGGTCTCCAGAGCTAAGTGATGAACTGAAGTTAGATTTCCCACAATCACATTTGCATCTCACTGCAGTACATGAGCTCTGCTGTGGATGACATGAAACGATAAACATTAATGCGAACTGAGCCTAGATTATGTTTTTTCCCCTGCTAAAATATAGCACAGACAAGGTGCCTTGTCTGTAAATGGAGCTAGGTTGTCTATTATTTAGTTTCCTTCATTGGCTGCAGGCAAAAACAAACAATTGGATCTATGTGAGAATATCACCAAGAATTACTTGAACACAAGACACAAATATGTATTAATGTTGCATCATTGGGGACGCAAACACATACACAAAAATCTTTCTCCAAGTAGAAGTGGCTGCTTATTTTCCTTGATGATGATTTCAAAGTTGCAGATGGCTTCGGCTATCAATAGAAAGTGATGCCATGGCCATTGACTTATCATTTACAGCGCTGACTATCAGTAATCTGATTAAACTATGTACCAGCCCTTAATATCTGTCAGGCAAACGATGTGCAGAAATGAGTGGGCAACTTCTGGCACTCTTTCTGGCAAGGGCCTTTTTCCGCTGTCAGAAGTAGCATTGGCTTCTCCTAATATAATTACACTGACTTTTATTCAATTAAGTGTCATTCCTAGCTTTAAAAAAAACTTGCTTTCTCAACTGATTCAGGTGTAATGCAATAATCAGATGAACTCATTTGCAGGGGCATTAGCTCTGCTGTTCATAACTTTGGGATATGAGTTCATTCATAGCAGTCGATTTCCATTGTGCAACCACAGTTCACAAGGATTTATTCTGTTCCATTAGTTTCTTTGTGTCTATTTCTCATACTGAAAAAAAATCATCCTTCATATGTAAATCTAAGTCACATTGGATTATTGGGAAGAAAACACCTTGGATTTATTTGGATACTGATTTTTTTTAACATGTTCTGTTTAATAACAAAATTTAGTTCAAATTGGCTGTGAAACTGGCAGGATACTGAACAGTAAGCTGTTTCCAGATTTGAAGTAGGCTTATGGGGTTTAATCGTATGGGGACCATCTTGAGGGCCACTGATTTTAAGCATGAGTATAATTGGATTGCTATAGAAGGCACCCTAAAATATATATACGATTTAGCTCTATGCCAAATAGTAGTCTATATGTTGAAATTGACGTCACATGTGGGTGACTCATTCACTTCTAAGCAACAATGAAGGGCAAGTCCTGAAGCTCTTGAATCCAGAATGTTCCTATAAGCTTTTCTTGTTTTCTGTTATTTTCTCTACTTGTCCCAACAGAGCTTTTTCCAAAAGGCAACTGGATTTTGTCAATTTTCGTTTCTTTTCTTTTCTTTGAAAACGTTTTGCTTCTCATCCAAGAAGCTTCTTCAGTTCTGAGTTAAAACTGAAGAAGCTCCTTGAATGAGAAATGAAACAAGGAAAAAACAAACAAATAAGAAAGTTAAGTCATCCAAGTCAACCATGACCTGGATGATTAAGAATCTCCATAGACTTTCTCTACTGTGTTGATCCACTGACAATCTGGTGAACTGGAGTGTGTTAGGAACTTCTCCCATCTCCCAAATCTAAACACAGGAATTGCATTTTAATGTCATTAATCTATCATACTTTGCATATCACAGTTCTGTGTAGACGTCCAGCACGATCAACCACTCTAACCTGTCTTTCCCAATTACTGACTTCTTAATAGATAAATGTTTTATCTACTATTTAGTCCTAAGAGTAATCACTGCTTATTTCTAAGCTTTTCTAAGGCACATGGTTGTTCTTGGAGCTTTTAGCTTACTTATTTCCTTACTTTAAGTATTTCATTAAAGAAAAGCTTGCAAAGATGTCTTCAGGCAAAAACTAACAAGTGAAAAATACCAATAGTGTTACAAAAATGTTAGGGGCTTCCCTTAGACTCAGAATCCCTACATTTGTTTTAAATTTTTCTGTGGTTTAAAATCTGATGGCAATTCTAAATCTTTCCCTTCTCCTCTGGCACAGCTCTGACCATGAATTTCCCCCAGTTTTTTATGATCTATGGCCAGCCCTTGTTTTTCCATTGTATACTGTAAGAAGAAGGAGAGCCATTCTGGCACTGCAGCCATTAAAGAAAGGAATGGCTGCGGCATCTAAAAAGTTTCAAAAATTGTTACCCACTCTTGAATTGTTTCCCTTTCTTGAATTTAGAAACAGAAATTTATTCAATAGATGAAAGAGAATGTTGACTTCTTGAAATCTTGTTTCTACCCAAGTCACATCCATTATTTTTAAAGTACAGTATGCAGTTCATAGACAAAGTGTTGGCCCATAGCTAAGAAAAAACAACTATAACAAGATATTTACTTAAGTGTGCCTCCTACACTAATATATGAACACCAAAGTGCAGGCTCATCCCTATCATCTCTTAAGTCCTGCTCCTATAGTACATGGAGAAAAGTGAGAAATGTTTATTGAAGGTGACCTAAATTAGACAGGACTACTAGATATGGGCTAAGTTGGATATTCTGAATCACTTTGTTTTCTTCTAACAAAGTGGTTGACCAGGTTTCTCTAGCTCAGATACGGCTGCCCTGCCTAAATGCAAGTTAAAGAACTATAGCTCTTCAAATATTGCAGAATTATACCTTCCAGAGATCTTCACCCTGAACTATGCTGGCTAAGGTGCTAGGAGATATAACTCAGAAACATGAGAGTTTCCCATCCATGATATAATGCTTTCTAACAAAAACATCTAGTGTCAACTCTGGAGCTGAGCTGACTGAGGCCATTTTGAGGCTCCAGGGTTGCCACACTGGAGATGAGAGTTAGAGAGAGAGGGAATAGTGATAGTGTAGCCAAAACAAAATAGTTTGCCCTGGGAACCAAGGACATTCCCACAAGTGGCTGAAGTAAGGAGAAGAGACATTACCAAATAACCGGGTTGCACTCTGATTGGACCATGTGACTGACTGTTTGGAGAAAGGGGAAAAACTTATTATTAGGTGAAATTAGGTGAAAACCGCAGGAACATTTAGAGTCGGTTTTCACCAGCCTGTGTCAATATGATTTATCCAATAAAAACTATTCTTCGAGGAACTATCCACCTCAGAGTTCTGTTTGCTATGGGTGTATTATTTGGAACCCTCAGCTCCTGTAGGAAAACATTGGCATTTCCCAACTCTGTCGTAGACCATCGGCAACTGGGTTTCCTGGGCCGGAGTTCCCTCTCCACCAATTAGCTTAGTTTGTTTACCTGGAACTGAGACAATGTTGTTTGCTATATTTTATAGTCTTATCTTTTCCATATTGGTCAGTAATATTACAGCCATAGATGATTGATGATTAAGTGTTAAAGGTAAATAGCTTATATTTTTTAAATTACTATAGGGAGACTGAAAAAAGATGAAAATTTCAACAACATTTTACATGTATGGTCAAATTCCCACATTGCTTTTTTCATAGCATGGGGAAAATCTGGGCAGGATCGCACCAGAAAGGGTTTACTGCTGGCCTCAGGCCCTCTGACCTGGATCCATCTTTTTTTTTTTTTTTAATGTGGCTGCTGATTCATATACATAAATCAGTGACAAGACAGAAAAAGGAAAAAGATTTCTCCTTCTAAGTAGTGGTTCTTCTAGGTTCATTTGCCTAGAGGAAGCAAATGAATGGAATGTAGAATCAATGACAGAAAGTGGGGAAAGGGGTTATACATTTTCCTCTGGAGCTTTTTAGATTTGGAACAGATTCCATAGAAAGCTTGATAAATTTAAAGAAGGGGTCTTTGCAACTGTAAATTAACACGTCCTTATAACTAAGTTTCTTGAAGGAAGATCTTCCTCCAATACATCACTTCATTAATGTACAAGGCAAAGTATTAGTGTGGTGAGAAATATTATTGGTAGTGCTGATAAAAGATTTCTTTAGAACAAAAACTTCATTTTTTAGAAATGATATCTGAATATATTAAAATTACAATTCAGCTACATTAAAAAATTATCTTTGAATGAGGCACTATCAACATTTCCTCAGTTCATTATTTTAAAATGCAGTAGGAAGTTGTATTAGAACCAGGAGGATTGGGTTCAATTTTAACCATGGCCATGGAAGATCATGAGGTAACTGTGGCCCCCTCAGGCCTGTTGCTTTAGGGGGAAGCCTGAAAGAAATAGAGCATTGTAGGCCAGCTTGAGTTCCTGAAGGAGAGGCAGAATCTAAATCTAAGACATAAATAAATCAAACCAATACTTAAAAATATTAACCTAAACATATCATGAAGTTTAGGTACTTTCTGCCTTTTAAAGAAAGTTTATTTCTGGCCTTTGCATTTTTCATATACTTCCTCTATAATGGTTATTGATTCTGATACGTAATTACATATCTATTGAATGAATTTGACTTATATTTCTATTTTGTGGGGATTGATTTTTTTTTTTTCAAATTTAGCCATAGCTTTGGAGTGCAATAAAGAAACAGTTTAAACATAATATAAATTGCACCTCTGTGGCGTAGTGGTTAGAGTGCAGTACTGCAGGCCATTTCTGCTGACTATCGGCTGCCTGCAATTTGGCAGTTCAAATCTCACCAGGCTCCAGGTTGACTCGGCCTCCCATCCTTCTAAGGTGGGTAAAATGAGGATCCAGATTGTTGGGGGCAACAGGTTGACCGCTTAGAGAGGGCTGGAAAGCACTATAAACTGGTATATAAGTCTAAGTGCTATTGCTATTGTTAAAGTTATGGGCTAAATTCAAGGTGTCTTAAATTTTCAGACTTCAATCTCTGGAGGTGGGTAGCCACATCTGATTTGTAGTGTCCTCTTTATTTCACATATCACACACTTTGTATGTCTTGTATTGTAGCCCCACTGACTTTAATAGTGAATGGCTCTATTCTAGGGAATGTGCACATCCAACGAAGCTGTGCTACTGTATAACACAAAAGGCACTACACACACACACACACACACACACACACACACACACACACAATTTGATTAGGGCAGTTTAGAAGTACAATAGATACAAAACTGAACCAGTAAATAATTTTTAAATATTTTTTGTTGTAGAAAAACAGGGAAAAGCAACTTTTTTGTAACTGGGGGAACTGTACTTTCAGTTTTCTTTATTTGCCTTTATAGACAGGGATATCATGATTTTTTTAATTTTAGTTTTAAAATTCTTCAAAAGAAGACATCTCCACTTGTCTCCTCACCCCCACAGTTTTTCCCATGGGACCAAGCCTTTGAACACTCCCTCAGTTCAATTTTGGAGTTCTTTCTTTCTTTCTTTCTTTCTTTCTTTCTTTCTTTCTTTCTTTCTTTCTTTCTTTCTTTCTTTCTTTCTTTCTTTCTTTCTTTCTTTCTTTCTTTCTTTCTTTCCTTCCTTCCTTCCTTCCTTCCTTCCTTCCTTCCTTCCTTCCTTCCTTCCTTCCTTCCCTTCCTTCCTTCCTTCCTTTCTTTCTTTCTTTCTTTCTTCTTTCTTTTTCTTTCTTTCTTTCTTTCTTTCTTTCTTTTTTTTTTTACAAAACCCCAAAATAGCTGTGATATGCTTATAGGAGATTTAACCGCACTGATTTTTTTAAAAATATATATTTATTTTTTGTTTTACAGAAAGCTTAGTGGTTTTATGGAGGGGGAGATGAGATTTCACTGCTCCTATTAGACCAGAGGTCTCCAACCTTGGCAACTTTAAGCCTGGTGGACTTCAACTCCCAGAATTCTGGGAGTTGAAGTCCACCAGGCTTAAAGTTGCCAAGGTTGGAGAGCCCTGTATTAGACGATTTGATGCTAAATTTTGGCAGAACTATCTTGGAGCTCTAGGGGAACAGAGCATGCAGACAAGAGGTGACCTACCCTTGTTCTACAAAATCAAGAAATCCTGCAGAGTATCAGGGTAAAAAAAACTTAAACCAGCACAACACAGATCCTTAGTGAATAAATCTCAGTCTCACAAAACATAACATACATAACAAAACTAGCAGCTTCAAAGGCTCCTCAAAGAAGACAATAACAATTAAAGCAGAATACAATAGATAATATTTGTCAAGGTATTGTATTAACATAACCTACTCATTTCTCTAACTTCCTAAAACTATATTGCAGCAAATGCCCCAAATATCTGACTCTGAGATATGGATTCTGACATTCTCAGATTAATTCCTCATACCCCAATGTATACTTGGAGATATTCATCTGAAATTCAGAATCTGGCAGTTTTGGCTTTGCTTCACTTCTAATTTTCCCAATCTTAAGCCCATCCATTGCTGTTGTTGTTTTTAAAGCAATGTTAATTTTTCTATGCATCAGGGGTTTGTGCAGAATGTGCACATTGTGGCCAATCATTTTCTCACTGAAAATGGTCTAAATCCTTCTATTTAATTATTACTTTGCAGATATACGAACTAATTTATGAAAACGCTACATGTCTGGTACATGAAAGAGGTGCTGCAAAGTTAATAAAAACAACTCTACGCAACTCCACCTTCAAAGCAGAAGCGGAAGTGTAAGCTTTTCCAATCATTCACGTTTTGCCTTTTTCGCAGCCAGCCCAGTGCTTTTAAATCTAGGAAGAATTCTTGTTGGGAGAAGAAAGAGAGGCACTCAATGGAAAGGCCTGAATATTTGGCCTACTGGGGGTGGTCTTGAGGGTAGGGCAGGGGGAGGAATGCATTCCTAGAGGCTTTTGCGAGTATTAATGGAAATCAACCTGGGGGATACTTTTCTTAAGCTTATGATATTCTCTGAAGGTAACATCTGTAGCCAAACACAGATCATATTCATTTCACTCTGGAAAACTGCACAGTTAGATCCACTGACATTCTCAGATCAGTCACTCTTCTTGTTACTGGAAATTTTCTTGATTCAGGCAATATATACAAGGCTTTAAAGAAGGAAAAAAAACAGCAGGGCAAATCATACTGTAGCAAATACAACACAAGACAAAAAAGTAAGGGAAATCATTTTGGCATCTGATACTTTTAAGTCCCAACCCACCTACCCCTGAGAAATTCTCAGGGGTAGGTGGGTAGGATTTAAATGTTCTGTTTCTTCACACGATGTTGTAGATATGTCTCCTCCAGAGTTAAAGATTGCCTAAAATGAAATGTGTGTGGGTAAAATGAGAACCCAGATTGCTGGGGCAATAGGCTGACCCTATAAACTGCTTAGAGAGGGCTGTAAAGCACTGTGAAGCGGTGTATAAGTCTACGTCCTATTGCTACATCATCAAATGCTCCTTTCCCTGCATTTTTGACAAAAGACATTTAAAAGCTAAAAGACATTTACGCTAAATCCATATAAAGTGGAATAGTTTGGTCTTTGCTTTGTTTATCCTTGCATGTTTACTTTGGCCTAAAATTCAAAACAGCTTAGCTAGAGGGTTCAGCTATTCAAGGTAAATAGTTGACGAATTCCTGCGGAAGATCAACAACATACGTACAGGTTTTAACTATGTTTTAAAGTTATCCTGTGAAATGTTAATAAAATCAGTTGTTGTTTTTTTAACTTGAAAAAAATGGCAAACCTTCATGCTTTCTATTTAACTGAATGCATTTTATTTTTTGGCCACAGTAGGTAGCCTATGTAATAGAGCAACATGGCAGCACCAGGTAGCCTATATGTAGAGCAACATGGTATAATACTTCAGTTCTGTTCAAAATCATAGTAAGCAGATCGTAACAGTTGGGTTAATTATGAATAGAGACTGAAACTCAGAAATAACCAAACTATTTCTTATCTTGGTTTTCATGAATTCTCTCTTTACTATCTTTTCAACCCTGTTTCCATAAGTGATGATGCTTAATAGGAAGGTTTTTGTTACTCCTATTTCAAGCAACATTTGCTGGCAGAATATTGTGCCCCTTAATGCAATTGCAGTTCAACCCCCAGCACCACGAGCAACATTGGTCACTAAAGCTTTTACAAATGGCATAGAATCTGAGAAAATATTAACCTTTTATAGGGAGAAAATCCAAAAGGTAAAAAACAGTTCAGCACCTATTAAAAAAAAGAAGAAGTAAAGAAGCGCTTATTAAATGCAGGAAATGAAGAACAGGCAAAATTCTTGCAAATTCAAGATGTGGAACTTTAGTCATTGCAACCCTTTTCAATATGAAACCAATCATTCACACCGGTCACGAAGGCAGCTCTCTCTCCGCTCAAATTATTCACTTGGAGATAAGCTCTCACCAAACTCTTTAGGGGTTTAGCTAATTTACTGCACAGATATGGCACGTCTGTTGTAATAACAGGTAGGATATGTTGGGGTGGGCCATTTATCAGAATTAGGCGTCTTTCTCACTCTGCAGTGAAGGATGTCGCTGCCTCTGCTGCTTTTCACTCTCCGGATTCCCCCGTCCCCTGACGGCCCATAATGTGGCAGGCAAACAAAATTGACAGTCTCTTCTTGTCAACAAGGAGCAATTCTCCCGAGGAGCCACTTAGCTGTGGAGGAGGAAGCGATGTATTAGCGTGGCTGTCCCAGGAATGTTAATCATCTTCTGAGCTCTCTCTGACTTTGACATGAGCAAAATCACCAAATTTGTTTACTAAATGACTCGTAATATGCTAATAAGAGAGCGTGACATATATGGTCAAGCCAAATGGATGGTTTATTTACTCCACTTTGCAAATGTTGTAAGTCGGGAAACATTAGGGAGAATTATTGGGGATAACTGCAGAGGCGGCTGAGCCGTTAGCATACAAAATGCCAGGACGGAGCAAAAGAGAAGCCATTTTTATCCCTCAGAAGGCTCCCAAGCATTAATATCAATATGATATCTGGGCTGACTGCATGTATTCCCTTGGGGCAAATGGTTTTTTTTTCCTGAATTTACCAAGGTAATTTTCTCTTGGCAGGGTCTTTTTTGCCTGCACAGCTTCTTGCAAAACTAAGACGCGAGCATTCTCCACTCTAGCAAGGCTTGGAAATTCAGTACATACCTGTTGAGGTGTTAACTGAAATGACTCTGGTGGTGTGAATAGAGTTACATTTTTCAACAGCTGCACATGCTCACAGTCAAGACATAATCTTAATATATTACTATTGTTATTAGTTAAGATCAAAAGACATTACAAACAAAAAGCATTACCGCTGGACCAGTTGCCAGAGTTACTCCCAAATGTGGAACTGTTGCACTTCAAGCTCACACTTTACAAGCTGGCTTGAAGCAAACCATCTCGTTATAAAGGAAGAAAGTGGTGGTGATGGGGGACTGAAAGTTGATAACATGCCAAATCAGTCAGTGTCATGTAAAGGAAAAAAAGTGACCAGGTTTTGCTAAAATACGCTAAGGAATTGTGTAGAATATGCACTGTGTTTAGACCACAGCTTTATACACAGTTGGCAATAGGCTAACTTAATTATAATTAGCAGTCCTGGTTAATTGTTTGAGATTATCAATTCTTTCCCCGTCTCTTGAATGTTTGCAAGCTATCTGCACACAAAGTGATTCATACATACCTGAAGAGAGTGGCTTCAGTGGCTTTTATGGATCTTCTGCATGCCATCCATGAAAGGCCAATTTTTTTTTAATGAATACCAATTCCTGAGATTTATTGCATGGAAGATCATTTGAATTCAGTGGGTTTTAGAGCAAAATACTTGATCCAAAATTCATGCCAATTTATTCTCCTAAGAATATTCTCACAATATTTAGGAATTTCTGAACTGAAGCTCCATTAGGTGGAAGAATAAGTAGGTCACAAATTTTAGAAAGAAACAGGAAATAAATTTCCTGACATCTCCATCCATAGTATTTGACTTCCCAAGTCTATTGGCACTAAAGCCATATGATACTATTTAGACATTAATGTGCTACCTACATACATTTGTATTATAGCTACTTCTTCTCCTATGCAATAAATCTGTTATTTTCTGGTTTGAAATGCTAGTTTGTGCTACATACATCATTATACCACAGGAATTCCAACCTGGTTTAAGGAATTGCACAGCATGTTGATAAAGAAATGACATATATTTCATATTAACAGCTGGAGTAATTTCACAAATTGTGCAGAAGTGCTCACATACAGTTTTTCCAAAGAGATTATAACAATGTCTTCCATTTCTGGAATGCATTGTAAGTCGAAAAGTTTATTCACACGTGTATGCACCTTGACTTGGTTCAGTGCTTTACAGCCAGAAACTCAAAATGGCTGATGAAAAGCATTGAGATTATTTGAAAAATGGAACTGCATTTATTCTGAAGGCTCAGTTCATGAATCAGTTAAGGACTGATGAGCTTTGAGAAAGTTTTTACCGATCTTGAATTAAGGTTATTATATTGGGAATAATTTAACAATGTATTTCCTCGTTAGAAAGAAATCTGAATGATTTATGTAGACTAGATTTCAAATTACAGGAATGATATTAAAAGTCAAAAGTTCTTGACTTGAAGTGATGTTTTAACAATGAACTGTGTTGTGGCCATGAAGAAACAAAATCTGATAATTAATTTAAAAAGTTAACTATAATAGTTTATTTAGGTGCTAAACTATTTTTGCAAGTATTTAAACTTGAATATTGTGATTCAATATTTCTAAAGCACTGCTAGCTGCATATTGGTTTTGTTTCTGATTTGCTATGTTCCCTTATACACATTTAAAAAATACTTTAGTAATTGCCTATCTAAGCTTTAGTAGTTGATTATCAGCAGATATGTATCTATGCCAGTTCTGGTCTCCAATGTTTAATAGAATTGCTCCATACATCTCTTGTTATTGGATATTAAATTTGGAGAAAGTTTGTTTTGTTTTTGTTTTAAAAAAACTATGCCTCAGAGGCAAAGTAAAGAGGAAATAAAAATTGAGTTTTCATTTTGAGGCCACTCTGAAGCGCAAACTGTAAGCAACTGTCCCAGACTGATGCTTATATCACATCTACTCATTCCTGACCAACAAAGAAAATTTCAATAAAGTAGTTTCACTGGTTTAACAGCAGTGAGCTTTTGGGATTGTCAAAGTGCAAAGGCTTTTCCAAGGAGAGAAGGAATCAGCAGCTGAAATATAATTAACCTTCCATTCTCAATGCAAAACTGCCACACACACAGGGGCTCTGCAGTCTGTTAGTGAAGTTATAATGGCCAACAGGCAGAAGGAAAATTGGTCAAAAGTTGGCAGCTGCTGTCATATTTTTAGAATTATGATTAATGACACTAATAATGCAGATGATTACTGATATGTGTATCTCCTGCAGTTTATCATATTGCACTGGCTGCCTACGTCCACAATAAACACGGTGCTATCATTTACCTCTTTATTGAAGACAATCCTTTCTCTTGTGAAGACGCTCACTCTAATTACTTTGTAATGTTTTATGTCTCAAGCTTTTTACAGCTCTGGACCCCAACAACTGCTTCATATCTACTATTGATTAATTACAGAATATTTAATCAAAATTTAGAACCTGATGTTGTCATTTATAAGCTTCAAGACTGCCAAAGTATTTAAGGTCTCCTTCCAGATAGGAAAAAATAATAATAAAGAGAGAGTGCCAGGTTCAAACATCTCCCAAATATGCAAGATATCCAAGATCTTCATCTCTGATATTTGAGATTGTTGGTTTGCCCCCTTTGGTTTCTGTCACATGCCATTACAGTTTCCCTCTGTTTTAATTACTTATTGAATCCAATAGGCATTGGTGTGTGTGTGTGTGTGTGTGTGACATCAGTATGCTTTAGAAGAGACAAAATAAATGCAGTTCTATTCTTCTCTACTGAAGTAGCTTATATTTCAGTTCCCATGTTTTACTTTTAAAACGGTTTCTGACTTTTGGGGGAACAGGGGCATGAAAATTCACAGTATTCCAGCAGGTTTCTTTAGGGGGAAAGTCTTTATAAATGACAACACAGTTTTGAAGTGGTTAAACAAGTTGGGAAAAAAAATCAGAGACAAATACATAAGATTTTTTTTTTTTAATGTGGATTTTTATGGCACTGTCATACAACCATTCACCGTTGAAGTTAAGTGTTTTTTTAATACCATTACTGAACTACTGAAAGGGATGCTAATATAGCTTGGAGTGCTAATGTCAAGTCCTGGTAATAAAAAAGACAGACTGCTGAATGAAATAATTTCGGGTAAAAAAAAAAGGGGGGGGGAGGAGAAGAACAAAAGTGCTCTCGCTTTCCACTTTTATTGAATTGGGACTGACTGAGCCAATTGCTTTAGAAGTCTGTAAAACACAATTACTAGTGTGCCAAGTGACCCTGGTGTGCCCCCTTTGTGACTGTATAGGCTAAAAAGAATGAGTGCTGTTTCTATATATGGTTATCAAACTTCTGAGGTTTCCCCAGCAGAGCTACTGCCTTCCAAATTCACTGAAAGGGGGCACCCTTTCTTAGGAAATCTTGAAACTCACATCATGCATGGTATCTCACCAACTTCTAAAATGTCGGTGCAACTAATCATGTGATTCTTCTCATGCTCAATCTTTAAAAAGACATTTCAAGGACTGCAGCCGTAAACCTGTATAAAAACGGTCCTTGAGATGTACAGACATACAACTAGGCTACCTTTTTTTTTAATATAGTTTGATGTCAAGTTTAATTATGGGACAAAGTGATTTGGATAAATAAGAAAGAAAGAACCATTCTGGCAAGGACTTCAAAATGAAAAGTAAAGGAACTTCATAATCTTCAAGTCAACACTTTTGGAATTTATCATGAATTTCATAATTTGAAATTCATATTTTATATGGAAACTGGAATTTAGAAACTTTATAAAAACGAATAGCTACCAGTGAAAACTGTTGTTCGAGTGAATCCCAGCCTGACTTTCTTTCAATTTTACAGAAAAAAATGCTTCCCCCCTCCCCAAATAAGACTATGGTTTATATATTTGTAACATACTACTTAGGGCAAATTAAAAGATTTTGTGGGGAAAAGCTTTTCTGTTCGTGTATGAGTTCAAGTCTTTTAAGGGAAAATATACATTAGACTGCTAAATTCTCCTGTATTCAAGAAAAGATATTTTCAATAATGCTGATCTTAGAATATCTGTCTGTAAATTTCTGAACCTAGAAAAGAAAGAATCAGCTCCTTTCAAATCTTATTAAAAGGATTTGCCTCCCAAAGCTCCAGCTTAGAAACTGATTTTTTTTATTAGCCATTGATATTTAGTTGATATTATAATACTGTCTAATAATTGCTCATTTATAGAGCAATAAAGGCAATGGGATACTTCAGTAAACTGTAAAATGCTATGTAAATATTGAGTTTTAAATAGAGGGTCTTAACACCTATTATTTGGGTGGGGGCAGACACGCAGAAATAAAAGAGGTAAGAGTGATACGGCACTGACCTCAACATCAAGAGGAAGACTTTTTTCAGACCACTTTTGGGGTGGTGGTATCATATTATGGATCTATGAAAATCCAATGACTAATTCTGATCTGAAAGAAAGGGTGTGGAACATAGAACCCTGATTAAAATGTCCTTCATCAATGGCTTTATTTAAGGGGTGCTTTTAATCATTCTGTCACTTCTGCTGACCATCCTAATCTTTATAGCATAATATATGTTTAGTTCCAATCCCCTCCAGCCAAAACCCCCCTTTTGAAACAAAAATTGTCCTATTCTAATTCTATTCTATTATCTTCCTCTGCATCAGTATGCATGGTCTTCATTAAGTTTCAAGGAAAGCATCCCCAACTCTCCGAGAAATGCAATTAACATCATAATTTAGTTTAAATTTCCTGCAATATCAGCTTATATGACAGGATGGCATTGTTTAAAAAATGTCTGGTTTCAGTCAAATCGCTTCTAGTTGTCAACTTAGACACTGTTCTAACACTGCAAACAAATACCGAACAAGCCACTTCATTATTCAACCAACTTCATTATTTTTCTGCTTAAGCTTGTAAGAAGAGGAGTGGATTTTATACATCTTAAAAAGCTTGGTCCCACCTCACCCTACTTCCCCTAGCTTTTCGGAAAGGCTTCGCCTTCTGCCACTACTAACATTAGCAAAGGCTTCTATATTTTATATTATACTTTCCAACTATATCTGCAAATTGTTTGCAAATGGCTTGTTACATCACTAAGAGAGATTTAACCGAGACCACGTGGGGGGAGGAAAATCTATGTGATTATAGTGAACTACATATGCCTTCATCCAGTTTAAGAAAAAGGCATTCACTTGGGGCAGTGGATGAAGAATTCTACAGATCATTTATCTCCGATCAGTCACCGAGGATCTCAGATAAAGCTATCCCATTTTGCCAAGAATTTTAAGAAAGTAGAATTCCCTAGCCGCTTTCAGACCAAACTGTTCATGGAAGAACAGGAATGCAGCAGGGGGAAAAAGATGCAAAGCCAGCCAGCCATTATTTACTTCTGATTCCTTTTCTTATGAAGTTAGAAAATTAACTAATCACGGAAAGAAGACATTATGAACCAAAGACACTGCCTGATTGCAGGGTTGATTTGGCAAGGCAAGAAACAAATTCCTTGCCTTGCCGAGCAGTCCCAACTCGCCAGTGAAATGGCTTCAAGCTACAGCACAACTGAAAGTGTGCCGGAGGATGTAGAGTTTTCAAAAAGAAAAGAGGCACTTCTAAGTTATTTTATTAGATTGTTACGCAAGCAGCTAACACCTTCAAGTGCTATCTTTTCTCCTATTAAGTCACAGTTAATTATACACATGCCTTTAAAGTCACCACCACCTCCTTTAAAGCACCTCCTTTCCAGAAGTACTGATGGGCTCCTCAAAAATTACATAGATTTATTTGGAAAGCAGTTTCCAAAAGTTAACTTTCTAAATTTCAAAAGCTAGCGGGATGAATGGAAAAGGAGGGGGAGATGGTTGCTGTGGTGTTTAAGAGGTGATAACAGGAGGCAGGTAGTATTTGTTCACATCTTCACCTTTGTTGATAATGTATTCAGTGGCTCATCGGACGTATTTAATGTTAATTTATTCAAGCACACCTGTACAGGGCTGGAAGTCAGGTAACTAGATAAGCAAGTCGCATGCTTCCGCTTTCTTGATCTAACTACCCAGAGGCCTATATCCACACAAATTTAGTTCTGGAAACATCAGCAGATTTTTATAAACCCAATCCAGATGTCTTTCTCCATACAAATCAAGGAGTTTACAAGTTTAAATCTGGACTGATTTAACTAGCAACCTAATGGCAGAATCACACTTGGCACCAATAGTTGCCTCATATTTATTTATAACTCACCCTGAGCAAATATTATTTTGTTTTTAAATTTATTCAGGGGGCTGAATCACCTTTCCCACCTTGCAGACAAACACACATGCTTTTTGTTCTGTGAAAATTTAAAGAGAAATGTTTACAATTAGCATCCTTTACTCAGAGAGAGGCAATGCATCAAGTTCCTTCCTTTGTAACTTGAAGCAGTTAACTGTGGTAGTGTGGCTGTATTTATTTTACAGGAATCCAGGAACTGAAAAAGTGAAGTAACATGTCTGACCGTGCAGAAGTCATGACCTAGAGGTGTGTAACAAGGAAGATTTATGCTGCCAATTGCTTATAGCAATGGAAAATGGATATAAAATTATTGGCAGGTTTCAGAACGATCAACATGAAAGATGAACATTTCTTCAGCATTTAAATATCTGGGAAGCCCCTTGTGGGCATCTAGCTCTGAATAGTTATAAAGTTTGTGGCCATTCTAGTCTCAAACAGGCCACTGACAAGCCATATTGCCTAGCCATTACTTATCCAAGGCTTCTCTGAAGCTGAAGTTCAAGATTTCTTTGGAAGACTCCAATTCAAGTAAGATCCTGTTTTTATTACGGAGCCCTTGGGGTCATAATAAAAATAATATTATCCATAGGACAAGTGGGTAAACAAGTTATCAAACACCATTCTGAATGTTCAGGTCCATAGCTGTTAAAGTATATTGAATAGGAGAGGCCATATACCTTGAAGAATAAATAAGACGTTAGTGCAAAAAGTATAATCAGTGCTTTACATTTAAGTCTCTTTTTTCTCATTTTTAATGCATGTTACTTAAAGAATAACTCTGCATGGACACAAGCTTATCCTTTGTGATAACTGTCCTCTTTTCTAATAAGATTTATTTGTTGAAAGATTACATTTTCATAGATATAGTCATGTACTCAAGGCATTGAAAAAAGGTCAAATTACTACTACAGAATGGTAGTAGTATGGTATGTTGGATTTAATGGTAGGTACAGTAAATAGTATCTTAGATTTAATGATTAGATTTGACATTCTTCTGTACTAATTACATTAAAAGTGTCACACTTCTGCTACAATATGCTAGAATGGTTTCAACTGGGTACTAATGCCCATTAAAATGATTTAAGTTCACTCCTTTTCTATTATTACTCCTCTAATTATCTGGTAATGAAGTAATACACTGAAGGTTCAAGGCTACCTTTGTTTACTAAGGTCATAAGATTTTCTCAGAAAGTTGAGAAAAAAACTTACTTCATAAAAAAGGTCATTAAGTTAAATAACATTTCAAAGGTCTACATTATCATTTAGAATCAACAACAAGTTTAATGTTGAACTGAAGAATTAATAATGAAACATTAATTCTTAATCTCAAATGTATTTATCTATTCTTAGGTTAGAATTTTCAAAATTCATTATGTTGCAACCAAGTGTAAGATCACCACTAAGTTCCAAAATAACTTTCCTTCAATGTATTTTCTTTTCTGTTCCAGTTAACTCCCAGTTATGGTTAACATCAAGACTGTGAAACAATACATTAAAAAAAAAGTGTAGTTATGATTTATTTATTAAATGTATGCAAAAGCTACCAGTGTTTTTGCTAAACTAACTAGATTTTTGAAATTTATATTATCAAATGTTATATTGTGAAAATCTTACAAATATTTATTATTTTTTAAAAATAAGCATTATTTTTGACTTCCTAGTGCATTACAGTTTACATGTCTGAAGTTCACTTATCACTATAATTTTAGAAATCCAGAGCATCTGTTAGAATGGAAGCAACTGCCTAAATCTATGTACTGTGACTGAGAGAAAAATAAAATTTTGTATTTTAGAATATTATAATCTTCCTGACTTCAGAGAGAGTAACATCATAGTGTTAACTATGCCTTTATATAGCTGATGAGTCGATCTCACTGAATCTATTGGAATTTACTTCCAAGACAAGACAGATCAGGACCTAAAAACTGGAATTAATTCACACAAGGGGTCTAGTATACTAAAAGGATTAACTTTTAAACAATTACTTGTTTTTCATGTTTACTTCAAAATTCTTTGCAAACTCCTGGCCCTTTAAAACATACATATACACTACTTTCTGAAAAACTGGAAGAGTCTAATCAAGAATCCATTTCATTATTTTTTGGGGATCCTGGTCATTTTTAATATTTTGCTATTACTTTTAAACATTAGACAGTTTTAAATGTAGTTTGCTACAGTTCAGATAATCAGCTAAAATGAGGGATGTCCAATTTCTGCACGGCAAGAGTTCTGTTCTTTTGGGATGTATGTCAAGGGTGCCATGTAGATAACTGCCCAATGAAATAAAGATTTCTCTTTTTTTGCTCATCCATTGTTGAAAGCTGGAGGGTGGTGGCAAGCCATGCTTCAGTTCCACCTGTTCAGTCTATCTCCTCCCCTTCTCTCCCTCTGGCTTTGCAAGATAGAACAGCATGCAGCATGCAGACTAACCAAAGCTAATTAAAAGAAACTAGGATTAAACTGTAAGAAGTGTGGGACTTCCCTGAAAAGCATAACGTGGGTGAAGAAGAAAACTGCAGCTGAAATGTGGGGAGGAAAGATCAGAAACACATTTTTTATTATCAGTTGCCACTAAATAATTTAAAACAATTTCACTTAGCAAGACATAGGAACTGATTGCAGTCCAACAGATTATAAAGCAGTTTTCTTTTTCTTCTGTGGCATACCGGTATTGTGTGAACACCAACTGATTATGCTTCTAGTATTAATTAACATTATCTGAGCAGCATTATTGTTTTTTTTAATGTTATATTTATATGTATGCATATTTGCTGCATGTATAAGTTTATGTGTATTTAAACCCATAAGTATAGAAAAGCTGTTTTAGCCTGCCCCTGACCCACTTTGGCAAATTCCATCTACCTTACTTTTTGGAATAAAAAGGGAACTCAACTATTTAGAGCCAGCTGCTTCTGTTTAAACTAAACTATTTCAGACTTGATGTAGCATAACTGTTGTGTGATATCATCTAAATGTTCAGCAGAAGAAAAGGTCCTTATTAATTTTAAAAAGATGTCTGAGTGCCTCTTCGTTTACGTGTATGTAGTGCTCAGCTGAACAAATTGGGATTTACCATTACCCTTGCAGGGTAATGCTGTATTCACACCTGTATGAATAAAAGACTCTACATCAAATTGCTTCTTTCATTCATTTAATGGGGTTTGTCCAGATCTACAAGCCTGCATTTCATCATGATTATCATGCATGTGGATTATTAATAGGATGCTTCAGAGGTGCCCTCATGAAATGCTAAAATCTATCATCAGTGGTCACCACTTGTTTTGTGGCTTAGGTTTTAAGAGTTTTCATGCCACTGTTCAAAATTGAAATGGCAACTTTCAAATACTTGAGTAAAGAAAAAAAATGGAATCGAACAGTACTATCTGTGTACACAGGAATATGTATGCATTTCTGTCTACTGTCTCATCATCGATCCAACAAATTTACATTCTCCTATGCATGAACGGTCTATATGGAATAGAGAAATAATCACCCTGAGAAAAGGGAGCTTTGTTTACAAATGGAAAGAACAGTTAATTAAGACACACAGAAAAGCAGTGAAGAACCTACAGTCCTATTATACTGCATTTGCATGTCCATTTCATTATATAATACAATGGTTCAGTGTTTGCATACAGATCTAGAGATCAAGAAAAACAAGAAACAAAGCTAATGAAAGATTTCTTGGTTCGAGGAAAGGCAACATGGTATTCTTTAGTTATTTTTGTATGACAACTCCCATTATCACTGCCCACTGATATGCGGATTGGGAATTATAATCAAAATATCTAGAGGCTACCAGGTTGCTTACCTAGTCTTATATTAAAGGAATATGCCATCCTTTAAATATACTCAGCATAAAGCCTAAGTTTGGCTTTCTTAGGCTCTGGGAAAAAAAAACAACCCCAGAAAATCAGTTAATAAATTCAATATTTACTGACCTGTCTCTGCTTCTTCGGGAAGGGAAAGCAGCATTGCACCCAGCCACTGTGCAGACATGCATCTCCTTTAAGTGAACATTCCTATAATGGAGTTTCACGCTGTAGGAACTCTTGAAACTCTTCTTGCACACATAGCAGATCTTGGGATCTGGACTCGAGCACAAATCGCCTTCTGGAGAGAATTTCTGGGGGCTGTTATAACTGAACGATGAAGCGAAGCTTTCATGGAGCGCAGCCATGCTGGCACTGCCTCCATTATAAAGTCCGTATTGGCTCATGTAAAACATCTCATATGTAGGGTCTGTAAACTCTTCCTTGACTTTAATGTCACCGGGGTGGGAAGCATCATTGTGGTTTTCATCCGGTCTGTCATGGTTCATCATCGACTTGCTACTTCTTTCATGGATCATGTGTTCATCCCCTTCCATGGATTCCTCACACAGTTTTGGCTCTGAGGATTCAGACTCATTTTCATAGTCCCTCTCGTGCTCTTGGTCATCTGATGTCATACTATCTGTCCTTCTTAGCTCCGTCCTTGAAATGCACCTGTTTTGCCCATTTTTGGAGAAGTCCTTCACGGACAACCCCGGGCTCATCTCCTCCTGAGAATGGCAATGATTGTCATGACCCCCATCGTGGGTTATGCTTCTGTTATCATTAACTTCCTCGTCTTCGTAATCAAACTCATCGGCTGTGTCAATGATTTCCTTCTCTATTTTGACAGGCATGCTTGACTTTCGTGGCTTTTTCTTAGGGGCGAGGTCAGCACTTGTCTCTTGGAGGGGCATCATGGCTGTGGGCAGCGTTGATTCTGAAGGGAGAGAAGACTGTTCCATTGTGCCAGTTATTGGCATCAATGGACTAGTTGGTAATGAGGTGGGAGGACTCACCATCTCCCCAGGCGTAAGTAAACTTCTGTAAAAAGGAGGAACCGGCTGTACAGTCTTTAAAGCGGGAAATACAAGGTGGCTAGGAAGAGGGTTTTGTAACACAGGATCTAATGGGGGAGTGGTAAAACCCATCGGAGGTCGCCCAGGACTTGTTAAGGTTAGATTCGATTTTGTACTTGCTATAACAGGAGTGGCAGCCCCGGATGTAGCACGGATGAGATCCTTGTCTCGATTGTTTCTTAACATGGGCATATGAAGTCGGGGATTGGGGTTAGCACTGTGGCGGTTGCGACTTCTAAGGGAACTGAATACCATGTTGCAACCCTCGATCGTACACCGATGTTTGATCTTAAGGTGGACTGCGTTGTAGTGGATTTTCAGGGTCCCCTTGTCGTAAAAAGTTTTCCCGCATGCATTGCAAAAGACTCTTCCTTTCCGGGAGGCTGAGCCCATCCTTCGCATTCTGTGAATCCTGAAAGAGTTCTTGGTATGTTCGGGTTTGGATAAATCATTGACAGGGGTCGAAGTCTGAACCGGGGAAACGGAAGTTGGCTCGCTTTTGGGCTCTACGTTGGTGATGCTGGTCAAGGCATTCCTGCTGGAGGTTTGCTCGTTCTTGAAAGGGGCTGGGGAAACATCAGACTCACTGCTTTCATTAAATTCATTCTGAGTTGAAAGGTTTGGCTCACGCAGCCTCAGCGTTGGCTGTTCCAGCAGGAGCCCATTTGGAGGCAAGCCCAGTAGTGGAGCGGAGACAGGATTTATGTATTGAAATGGTAGCAGGAATGCTAGGCTGTTTGGGATGTTTTCGAAATGATGAATGCTGGAAGGGTTGCTGTTCTCCAAGTGAGCAAGGAGACTTGGGCTCCTGGTTCGATTATTGCTTTCAATAAAAGTCCGTATGTCTGAGTCTGTCTTTGAAGATGGAACAGCCACGGCTTGCCCTTCTTTTTCTTGAATTGCCATCAGCTCCACAATGGATTTGGTTTCTCCAAACCTCAAAAACTGCTGAAGGGTAATAATCTCTTCTTCCCTGGACATGATGGCCCAGCGGTCCAGCACTTTGCCTGCAGCATCCTAGAGGCCATATCAAAGAAACAACAAAGACAAACACAAAAGAAGAAAAACCTTATTGATTCTGCATAATTATTGATTTCGATTGAAAGGGCTGTTCTGACTGCTCATCAAACACTAAGCTCTGAATACCACATGTGAACACTTTGTTGAAAGCAAACTTTGCTACCAAGCAAACATAATAATTGCAGGAAAAGAAACACAGTGATTTAATTGTGTCAGAACAAACATTAATGTAAACCTCTGGTTTTTGTGAACTGAGCTACTGTCAGTAATATCTCTTGTGAACTAAACTAAGTGATCCTTTATTTTTATTTTTTGAACAATCAATGCTTATATACCATACAATTACCATTCATTAATAAGAGAAGGTCATCTTTCACTACGCATTGAATCAAAATGTCACGGATTGTACCTTCAATCCTTGTTAAACAGTGTCACACCAGGAAATATTTGAAATATACATTTAGTGACATGCAGTTTATGTCTTTGATATGCAATTCGGAAGGTTTGTTTTTTTAAGCAAATTAATAAATATAACATATAGCTAGACATTATAATTGAGGTGGAAATTTAAAAAGGCAACATAAAATATTACAGAAAACTTTAAGATATTTTCCTCTTCTCAAGGAAGATTTAAAATTTAATTTTATAATAACCATTTTTTTTTTTAAAAAAAATGGCAAATGTTACTGTTTTGATTCATGGAATTGCTGTTCTTGTGTAAACTAAATTTGGTTAGAGTGAAAATGTGATGACTTTTCACCATTTTTTAATAAATAAAAGTAGCAAGCATTTTTAAAAGTAAACATCTGATCACTGCGGATGTCATAAATGTGTAAAAATGTGTTTTAATATTACCTTTTGATAGCAAAGGAAAAATCCACGGAGAATACACATCAGTAATCACCAGACTATCTGTTGTTAAATATACATTAAAAAGCATTTCACACTTTCATTTTCGCTAGTAAGTAGGAGGTTTGCCTCAAGGTAGAACTTAAAAATTCTGCACTGTAATATCAGACCATCCTCTCTAACAGCATGTATGTGTGAAAGCAAAAGACTGTTTAGATAATAAATATATTGTTTCTTCGGCAATTTTTCTAGTTAAGTTCATGCCAGCCATATTGCCAACTTTTAGAATTTTGCTGGCAAACCCTTTTCCTGAGCATGAAGCAGTCAATAAGTTGGTACCTGTCTAGCTCAACCTCTTTTGTTGTTGTTTTGGTCTCTAAGTAGACTCCTCCCTCCCTAAAGTGCAGAAATATCCATAACTGCTACTCTCTATTAAACCACACAAAACAAGTGAGTGGAATATTATCCAATGATAATATATACATAAACAGTAGAGGGTGTTTCATTCCTTCAAGCTGACAATCCATAATTATGAAATTCATTACAGGTAATCCTTGACTTACAGCCATTCGTTTAGTGACCATTCCAAGTTACAACGGCATTGAAAAAAGTGACACGACCCGTTTTCACACTTTATGTCCGTTGCAGCATCCCCATGGTCACATGATAAAAATTTGGGCACTTGGCAACCAGCATTTACTTAAGACAGTTGCAGTGTCCTGGGGTCATATGATCACCAGGGGTAACTATTCCAACTGGCTTCCAACAAGCAAAGTCAACAGGAGAAGCCAAATTTACATAACAAGTGCATGGTTCACTTAAAAATGTGGCAAAAATGACCATAAAATGGCACAGCTCACTTAACAATAATCTTGTTTAGCAACATAAATGTTGTGCTCCATTGTGGTTTTAAGTTGAGTACTACCTGTACTATACAATATATAGTAGAAGGACATTCAAGGAAGGCAACTCGGTTGATTCCTACTAGCCTGGAGAGCTAAATGGAGATGTTATGCTCAGAAGTATCTTGTACGTTTATGCCTGTAGGTATGCTTTACAGAGATACCAAACTGGACAGTTACTTAAAGAAAATTGATTGATTGTCTAATCCAGCACAGCTCTATTTAAATTCCTGACCTACTTATGTTCTCACTTGAAGTAAAATTCTGATAGTCATCTCATTAACTTAAAGGAGAGGAGGATGAGGAAGAAGAGAGGAGGAGGGGGAGAAGGAGGAAGATGAAGATGAAGATGAAGAAGAAGAAGAAGAAGAAGAGGAGGAGGAGGAGGAGGAGGAGGGAGGAGGAGGAGGAAGAGGAGGAGGAGAAGGAAGAAGAAGAGGAGGAGGAGGAAGAGAAGAAGAAGAAAGAGGAGGAGGAGAGGAGGAGAAAGAAGAGAGGAAGAGAAAGAAAGAAGAAGAAGAGGAGAAGGAGGGTGAGGAGGAGGAGGAGAAAGAGAAGAAAAAGAAAGAGGAGAAGAGGAGGAGGAGGAGGAAGAAGAAGAGAAGAGGAGGAGGAGAGGAGAAGAAGAGGAGGAGGAGGAGAAGGAGAAAAATTGCTATGGATGTGGTACAGTGAATTTCAGTTTAGTTCAAATATAAATAGGATCAAAGCCTTAAGTATCCCCTTCTGAACACTGATAGTTCAAGATCCTGGAGCTCCTTATGAAGTGTGTATGTCCAGAGGACAGTTAGCTTGCACTTTCCATCATTTCAGAGTTTTTTTCAAATTCTACATTTTAATTGTTTACCTGGAAACATTAAAATGTTGCACTTGCTTCAAAGAAACCACAATGGTATAAAAACAAATTGATCATACCTCTAAAAGAGGATATTGGTGAATAAATAGATACTCAACAAATACTTAAACCAGATATTGGGGGTTTTTTTTAATTTTTTTTTTAAATTTTAATTCATGCTATTGCTATTTAATATTTCTCCAAATCAAACATGCAACAGCTCTTTAAAAGCAATGATCAGTTGAAAAAAAATATTAGACCCGCCACTTTTCAATGAAATAAGTTTTTTCAGTACATTTCCTCAGTTGTATCCTTTTTCTTGTTCCTATTACATTCTAGAAAACTAGGTCAGAACATGTATGTTTTATATAATACTGTACATATGTGCTGTATTATAATCAAAGCAATGTTCACATAATGCTAACTGAATGAAAATTAGTAATGCATTACAATTTAGAACTAGATAAGAAGGAATAGGAATATTTTAAGATTAAAAGTTATAAGGAACCAAGACAAGAGTCCCTTTGGAGTTTGTTACAAACTAGCTGTGGATTCCTTGGGGTATTGTAATGCTCAGCTTGAGCCTCATATCATGTCTTCCGTGTAACTCGTTTTGGCTTCTCTCATGACTTTCCCCAATGCCATTAAATTTTATCAACATTTACTTTTTTCATTACAAAAGATTCCAATTTATATTATTTCAGTCAACTCATGACTGAATAGATAAACCTCTTGGGACAGTGCAGACAGGAAATTCAAGGAGTATCCATGCTGAGAAAGTCCATAAGATCTGTGTGCCATACATCTGCAGCAGATGATTCTGCTTCTTGGTTGTCTAAAGTGACACACTAGTTGCTCCATTTCTACACAATAGAATTGTGCTGTCTTCCAATTTTAGAGAGAAACTTCTAATTCAACTAAGATTAACATATTCGCAATTTATAGCTTTTAATGATTCTTTCACCCATGTATTATTTCTTTCTCTATAACAGCATAAATAAAAAACAGATCCAGCTACACCTACACATCGTATAGACACACAAACACACATACACACACAAAGAGAGAGAGAATGAGAGAGAGAGGAAGGGAGGAAGGGAAGGGAAGGGAGGAGAGAGAGAGAGAATGAATTTCTTATTGGGTCAGTGAAATAATGTCATATTAATCATCCTGCACATATCTTCTGCTTTTACCTGACCCAAAGGTGAGGATGAGATATGTCAGGACGTAAAGTGTCCTAACATGTAGGTCACCTAAGAATGAAAGATAACCCCTTTTTGTATCAGAGATGATACAAATAGGGTTAGAAATGTTGACCTTTCAGCCCAAGATTCAGTGTAATTTTCAGCACTTTAATTTAGAAAGGGAATATCCATGGACTGGGATGAAACTACAGGAGATATGATTTCCTTGAGGGCTTCTGCTTCATAAATAAAGTTTTTGATACAACATGAACAAATTTATATCTTATTTTAAGAGATAAACACATTTCCAAGAAATACGTGTTATTTTTTTGTTCTTAAAAAAACACCTGGATTTCTTTTTTTTATCACCGTAAAATGAGAATATATTACATATTCTATATATTAATTATTATATATCAATATTTGAGATCTGCTATAATTTTCCTCATTTGCTTTTTCAACATGGATACTTAAAGCTGAATGTATATATCCATGTAGCCTATTATTATGTGACAATTTCCAAGAAGCATTTGAACAGCATTTATTTCATCATTTGTATATAATTACAATTTTGGATACTGCAATTTAATGAGAATATACTGTGTAGATTGTACACACACACACACACATACATACGTACATGTACACACACACACACACACACACACACACACACAATTGTTCACAATTAACTTTGCATAGTGTATAATCCACTACTGAGCTAACTTTCACAGAATTTTCAGAATGCTGAAAATTTAGAACTAGCTAGTGCTACATGATATATCTATGTATTGTATCCACAGTCACCCTACTATATCTTCCTGAAGGTACTGTTAAGCTAAATTATTTTCTAATGTAGGCCAACATTATATGTTGATACCTTATGGACAGTTAAAATCATATATTGCTTGAAATTAGTCTGATATCCCACATTTTCACAGCCATGATGTAGGGGTAGGGTTGATCAATGCATATGAGTTCACAGCGTTAAACTGTTGGATGTTCCAAGGATTAGAATTACTGTACTAAATACTGACAACTGCAAGTAGTCCTTGACTTACAACAGTTCATCTAAAGACAGTTCAAAGTTACAAAGGCACTGAAAAAAACTGACTTATGACCATTTTTCACACTTGTGACCTTTGTAACATCCCTATGATCATGTGATCAAAATTCAGGTACTTGTCAATTGGTTCACACTTAGGATCGTTACTGTGTCCCTGTGTCTTGGGATCAACTTTTGCCAACTTTTGCCAAGCAAAATCAATGGGGAAGCCAGATTCATTTAACAACCGTATTCTTATCTTATCAACTGCAGTGATTCACTTAACAACTGTGGTGAAAAATGTTGTAAAATGGGCCAAATTCCTCCTTTTGTTTATTCTAGTACGTCTCTTATTCTTAGATTAATAATGCTCTCTGACTTGGGTTATTTATAAAAATAATAAAAGCAGGATGCAAATAAACAAATAAAATACCTTGTTCTCAGATTAATGAAGTTAAAAAAAACCTCTAAATCGTCCTCTTCAATGCCCTGCCTGAAAATCCTCATGCACTGCTTAAGTTTAATAAGAATACAATTACAGAAAAATAGAACTGAGTTCTATAGCTGTATTCAAATTATTATTTTTTCTCAACTTCAATCACTTTCTGATAAGGATCTACATAAATGCTGATTCTATCAAGGGATCAGATGATATACTGACTGCGGGCCAAACTGACATGGAAAATAGAGCAAAACTTGAAGGCTCAGTTAAGGTGTTAGGTCCCACGCTGAATTTGCATTACAAAATAATTGCAGAAACTTCCCGTGTAGTGAAGTAAGTAAACGTTTAGGCATGGTGTAATAGATTAGCAAAATCTAAAAATCGTAAAATGGGGCCAAACTCACTCAACAAATGTCTTGACTTAAGAACAGAAATTTTGGTCTCAATTGTGGTTGTAAATCAAGGACTACCTCTATGTCAGTGATACTCAAGAGCCATTGAACTTACCAGATTGGATTTACAATCAGGAAGAAAGTGAGAAAAAAATAATAAGAACCGATGGGCTGCTTTCTGCTAAATCTGACAAGTGGTCCATCTCAGTTCCATAGAAAAATAAATTCCAAGAGATACCAGGAATTAATTTGGGATTTTGTATATTTATTCAACTGGTAGGTTATTTCAGTAAAGTGTCAGAGTGACTCTCATGATATGACCAGCCACAAATCTTGGTTGGTCTGATAGCATTTCCATGTTTGGGAATAATATTGCTATCCATTTGTCCTTCAGCACATCTTTCCTTCAATGTAATGTATTTTATTTCTCTTAACTGCATACTGGAAAAGCAGCAACACAGCCTGGAGTTTCAGTTCAAACATAGGAGGAAAGATTGCCAACATTTAAACTGCAGCATAGTTTGATTCAGAGGATTTAAAAGAAAAAAAATCTAGGAAGACCCCAAAAAAGGAGATGAAAGCTAAATGACATAGCAAAGTAAACAAGATTAGCTCATCTAAGTAAAAAAGAATACAACACAAAGAAAAAAAAATGTACCGCAGCTATTAAATGATCACAGATTTCTAGGAGTCTGATTTTAAATCTCATTATTTCAACAACCCCCTCAATACACAATCTTTCGAGCAAACTACAAAACTACCGGTCTTGTGAAAATTTCCAAAGGCACAGTGTACAAGAGATCCTCAATTAATATTACTACTTTCAGGATATGAATTTTCTCTAGAGGTCTCCAGTAATTCTTATTCTGATATGAATCTTTCCTGCTCCATAAGCTCCACTCCACCTTAAATCTCTATAATAATTACTCTCTTTACAACATTCAGAATGCTTCGCCCTGAAGGACTATGGTATAATGAGGTGAAGCATTTGCAACAAATTATATGAAAATGCACAAAGTGAAATGAACGTGTCTCTCTTGTTCAAATGAAGTTCTGGCATAGAGAAGAAAGTTGGAGAATACATGACAACAAAGAGAATAATTTGGCCACTGCCAGTCTATGTAAATTTTAAGAGGCAGACTTTACTTTTCTGTGTGTATTTTCCCCCATTCAGAAGCCAACTAGCAGCATACTAACCAAGTGGGAAATATGGAAATGTATTCCCTTAATTCTTCTTGAAGGGCTAGGCCAATTTTCTTAGCAATGCCCTAATTGTGTTAGTAATTGATCTCTCTGCAAAAACTATCTTCATCCAAATTAGAACCATTATGTCCTAACTTTGTTTCTTGGACTAAGCAAATGATGGCTGACTACTGTATATGGACATACATGATAAAATACCAAAGAACTACAAATGAGTAAAAATAAAATAATAGTCAGCACTGCAAATAGTACTATGTCCTTTCTGCAAAATATTTTTTTAAAAGATAAAATGAGTTGACACTCATGATTTCAACAATTAATTTCCAGATATTTAGATTTCCTACAACCTAGAACTAAACAACTTAGAACGAAGGAGAAATTTCCAAATAGTGAACACAATAACCCAGTGAAACAGCTTGCCTTCAGAAATTGTGGGTGCCCTACCAGTGGAGACTTGTAAGAGTCTGGACAGCCACTTGTCTGGAATGGTACCATGCTTAAGGGTTGGATTAGAAGAACTCCAAGATCCTTCCAATTCTATTATTCTATTTTTCTGCTAAAGATGCTAGTTTTTTGAAAATAAAGAAAGAGAATGAAAGAAAATGAAAGAGGAAGGAAGGAAGGAAGGAGGGAGGGAGAGAAGGAAGAAAGAAAGAAAGGAAGGTCAAGGATTTCACTTGGATTTTCTGAGGCTTCAACAAGCGTTGCAGCAATTAGGATGAAGCAATGTTTCATAAAATTAGTTCTCCATTAGATCTACCATGGATCTTGATCATGCCAGAACCATTAATGGCAGCTATGTATTTCAGGATATCTATACTGGGCCAGAGTCTCTGTAACTAAATTGTCTTCTGTGGCTGTTTCTGAAACAATTTAGCAGGATTATCTAGTAAGGTATGGAGAGGTGAACCCTTTTTAGTGTCAGGATTCCAGCAATCGCTCTAATTAAATCATGCTTCTCGAGCCAAACTTCAAAAAACTTCCAAGGATATATTAGAGGTGACATACTGGCCCTGCCCTGTATGAAGCCAACTCTGGCATATGTAATTTACAGTCACCTGGGACCCTGTTTCCTCCCTCCCTACACTCCTGGGTGTCTCATAAACCAGATTCTCCAATTGAGCATGTTCACAGGCTGGGCGTCATCACTCAGGTTCTCCAATTAAATATATTTATGGGCAACAACTTTGGTATTTTAGTTACAATCTTTTAAAGATAAGAGTTGGAATGTACTTTCGCTTTGCTGTGCTGCTCTTCCAGATTTCCTTCCTCCCCCCTTTTTTTGTATGGCAACTACTAAAACAGGCAATGTTTTATGAGTTGACATTTAGATTAAGGGACTATTTAATAAATAATCAAGAAAGAAGAATTTTTAAAGCAGGAATTGGCCTAAACTGAATTGGTTACAAACGAATGAAATGAGTCTCTTTATTAAAAAATATAATCTGTACAATAACACCATTAACAGCTTTTGAAAATATCATGTTGGAATCTTCAAGGTCCTGTAAGGATCTAACAAGAAATTGCTGGAGTGGGATCAACATCTCTATATGGAAATCAGAGTTAAGACACATCCCTGACACAACGGCCTATATTTTGGAAGAGATCCACATTATGTATGATAAGTAACAGCAAAAATCCGGGAAATTGCTTTGAAATTATTCATAGATGGTACTAAAACTTCCGAGGAGAATACATACAAACGTTGGAAGTGCAGAAAAGCACTGGACATCTTTATGTAAGTATGATGGTCCTTTGAGAGTTTATAAAGTCAGAAAGAGAGATTAATAGTATGGATATAGAAAAATTCAGTTATGGTTCCAATATATTTTTACTGTTATTATTTAGTGAAGGAACTGAAAGAAGTAAAAATAATGTAACTGTTCAATTCATAATGACAAAAACAGAGAAACTCCATCTTGATATACTGTAAAAAAATACAGAAAATTGTTGCAATAAAAACATTGACAGACACACACACACACCCCAAAAAGAGATTTTTGGGATCTATTAGAACGGTTCCTTTTGATTCGATTTAGGAAAAATATAATCCTTTTTGCAAAATATAACAGGCCAAATTCTTCCTTTTGTTTATCCCAGTACAAAAGTTTCTCTTATTCTTATATTCTTGTTTTCTTAGATCTTGTTCTTAGATTAATAATGCTTACTAGCCTGAGTTTTTTAAAAATAAACTTATAAAGTCAGGATACAAATAAATAAAAAGATCTTGTTCTTAGATTAATACATTTTTTTAAAAAAAAATCTAAATCATCCTCTTCTAATGATCTGCCTGAAAATCTTCATTCACCGCTTAAATTTAATAAGAATACAATTATTAAAAAATAGAATTGAGTTCTACAAGTGAATTCAAATTATTTTTTTCTCAACTTTGATTACTTTTCAATAAGATGCTGATTCTATCAAGAGTTCAGATGATATAGTGATTGCAGACCAAATTGATATGGAAAATGGAGCAAATCTTGAAAGCTCAGTTATAGTGTTAGGTTCCTCCCTGAATCTGCACTACAAAGTAATTGCAGAAACTTCCTATGTAATGAAGTAAGTAAATGTCTAAGCATTGCATAATAGATCAGCACACAAACTACATTCCGTAGATATATAGAATACTTTCTTTTTGATTAAGCGTTTAGCTTTCCAGAAATAGTATAGTGGCACACACATGCAGTTTCTCACTTAGTTGGAGAGGGAAAACTCATATTAATAGAGCAAATTAGTTTACAAGGAAACACACACATTTCCCGGTGAGAATTCATTAAAAATAATCCTAATTCACACAATTTGCATTGTCAAACCAGGATTCACTACTGTAGCTTACGTAACTTTATAAGGATTCAAAAAGAGAAGTTTAAAATATTCTGTGCAATTTTTAAAAACACACTTGGTTGGCTTTTTGTGAAAGATTTTCTTTGTTATGGAATACTCTGCAGTATGGATCCCAAGGGGCTCCATTATTTCTATCGATACATCATACTCTTTTTTTAAAGCAACAAGTCTGTTACAGGGTTTTTCTATGGAAAGGTACATAATATTTATTTTCCAAATCAAATGGATCTTGCTTCATTTAAACACAGCCAGTCAAACCTCCATCTTCAAAAAGAATCATCCTATTTTTTTCTATTTTCTTCAGTTTTCTGAAAACCCACTCTTTATCTTATTTACCAAAATAAAAAACTATCAACCATACAATCAATCATCCTTACCGCCCAAAGACATTTCTCCTTCCGCCCAGTTGATCCGTTCCAAAGTTGGTCCACAACAATTGTGGTAGCAGTTCAAACCAAAGGTCTCCAAACTTGGCCACTTTACGACTTGTGGACTTCAACTCCAAGAATTCCTCAGCAGCATAGCTGGCTGAGGAATTCTGGGAGTTGAAGTCCACAAGTCTTAAAGTGGCCTAGTTTGGGGACCCCTGGTTTAAACAATGGTATTCTGCACAGGCATGATAAGAGCTTCTGTTTGGAGGCTGAGAAGACCTGTTGGAGGTTCTCCATGGAAATAAGGCCAAGGAGATGATCAGCCTCATGGATGCTGAGCTAGGGCATTGCCTGAGAGGGAGTCCATACTATTTTGGAGTTATCCAGTCAATAATAGGAAATTTTTATTTGTGGGAATGGCAGGCTACTCTTCATTCATTAGTGAGGGCTGAATGGCTATTTTATAGTATCTGCATAGTCATAATACTAAATTCTGAAAACAAGAATGGGAGCTTTGTTCATGGCTTGCCTATTTAGAAAGATATTTAGGGAAGCCAATTGGGGACCTATGCATTCACAGTTCAAACTCAATGTCCTCAGTCTGGGTAATATAGAGACTGGGGCACTACTATTATCAGTCTGGATAATATGGAGACTGGGACACAGCTACTATTATTGGCAAGGTTCCAACAGACTACATAACTTGAACTCTTCCACAGGAGTAAGATAGTTCCAATAAACAGGATCTGGGAGACAATCAGTGGTGGTATTCAAACATTTTTACTACCGGTTCTGAGGGCATGGCTTGGTGGGCATAGTAGGTGTGGCATGGCTTGGTGGGCATGGCAGGGGAAGACTACTGTGAAATCCCCATTTCCACCCCACTCCCGGGGAAGGATATACTGCAAAATCTCTATTTCCGCCCCACTCTAGGGGAAGGATACTGCAATATCCCCATTCCCTCTAACCTCCATTCCACTAACCTCCATCCCACTAACCTCCATTCTTCTGTGCAGGGCAACAAAAGAAGACCCAGCCGATCAGCTGGGACTTGGGAGGCAGAGAATAGATGGGCGCAGGGCAACCAGAGGTGGTATTTGCCGGTTCTCCAAACTACTTGAAATTTCCGCTACTGGTTCTCCAGAACTGGCTGAATACCACTCTAGAGACAATACAAGACACAACAAGTGGCTCACTGTTGCCAACCTTGTGTAGGGGCAGCAGAAGAATACAATCCTTGACTGCTGCCTTTCAGAAGTTTGCTGGCATAACTTGTCACTGAATCTTTTTTTAAAAATGTAAAAATGCACACACACACACACACACACACACACACACACACACACAGAGGAGCTCAATGAGCTCTTCAGGAGCTCAATGTCTTCATGCTTGGGACAAAAGCATGATGCAGAAGAAAGGGAGCAGGTTACAAAAATCACACAAAAACAAAAGCAGAGATTAGGGACGTATTAACATGGTATGAATCATGCATTGAGGTATTACAGACCTTGGAATGCGAAAGAAAATGGAGGAAGAAATACGTTGTGGCATGCTAGATAATAACAACCGTGCCTGGATGACTTAATACCCTCTTGTCCCTGAAGTCCTGACTTTGTCGGCAGCCCACTTCTCCACATTAACAGTAGTCATTTGGAGAGCAGCAAACGTGCCATTAGAAGCACTTTTACAAGTGTATATTCATCCACCAATTAGCTTAATGTGGCCGCTTTCTGCATATTTTCTATCCAGGCCTGCACAAATCTTATTAATATTTCCCCCTAGCGCTTTGACAGATTACCTTGTCATTATGCATCCTGGAGCCTTTTAAACAATATGGGTAAACTACTGTTTGTGAGGTTAATGACAATTATCCCCTAATTACTGCATAAGTCACTCAGTCCACTTTATCTCACGGGCAGGGTTCTGCTCTGTGTATCTGCCATTGTGTCACCGTAAATGAATCTTGTGTAGCCATGTTTATCTGTTGCTGTCTTGTAAATTACACTGACAGAAGAATGAACAAATTACTGGGTATCATCACTTGAATATTGTTTCTGACTCCCTGCCCATCTTTCTCCTCCTTTCTTTTTCTTTTTTCTTTATTTTTAATAAAGGAAAATTACAAGAGTGGTGCTTGTTTGCTTGATTTGAACCTTCATGAAATAAAATAAACAAACACAAATTGAAATGTCCTGCCTTAAGAATCATGCATCATATTTTAATTTCTCTGCTGAGAGGCAGATAGATAGGATTTGGTAGAAGCAATACAGACAAAAGAGAGAGAGAGAGAGAGAGAGAGAGAAACAGACAAACGTTATAACCATAAAGTTATTATTAATTTGTTGCAGCTACCTCTATCATATTTTAATAGATTGAAGAGGGGCTCACCATAGTTCAGTGTAGGAATTTTCAGTTCACAATGGCTGGGCTGAATTCCAGAACTATATTTGTTTAGATATCTTCTGGAAATGAATATTTTTCTAAACAAATACTTTCTTCTTATCGCCATATCTCCCCCCCTTTTTTTTTCACGGTAGCTTTCTCTCCTTTTTTTTAGCCCATTTTTATGGTTGCTTGCCAAAAGATGCAGCAGTATGAATTCTAATCACTTATTTATTTAGATTTATACCCCACCCTGCCCCCACCACGGTACAGTGCAGCTTCCAACAATAAAACCACAATTAAGTTAGCATTAAAATTTCAAACATTAAAATATTACTACCAAAGATGTAAGAATTCAAAGAATAATGAATCATAACTATGGATTCCTACAGATGTTGGCTGACTTGCTGCTGTGTTCAAGGCCAAGTGAATCTATGTCAGCTGATGTATTTTGTCCAATTGCTGAAGACCAATCTGATGCCATGGCCGTAATATGAGGCGCATACGGGAGCTGACTACTAATGGGCTGCCCAGGATTTGCCTGTGTACGTTTCAAATCTGACATCAAACAATAAACATGCATTGCTTTACTTTATATCAGATATTTTAATCTAATTTTAATCTTCTCTAAGTTTATTTTTATCATGTGTTGGAGGGTGGGCATCAGTGCTGACTTTCTGGACCAACAAATGGACCACTGCCTTGTATTCGGATTCTTAGGAAAAATACCTGGCTTCTGTGGCAGCTGTGACTAATGTGGCCTTTGCATTCTAGTTCTCCAATTGTGCCCTTATCTGAACTGGAGGCCTTATTCACGATCATTCATGCCTTGGTCATATCCTGTTTGGAATACTGCAACACATTCTACATGAGGATTCTCTTGAGGGCCACTCAATAGCTTCAAGCCATTTTAAAGCTTCAGTGTTGCCACACTGGAGCTGGGGGATAGGGAGGGGGAAATAGAGATAGCTGGGGGTTTGTAGCCAAAACAAAATACTTTCCCCTGAGAACCAAGGACATTTCCACAGGTGTCTGGTTAGAGGAGGAGTGAAGCAACCAGATGGCACCCTAATTGGACCATGTGACTGATTGTTTGAGGAAGGGGAAAACTTTCATTTTTAATTAGGTGAAAACCACAGGGACCTTCAGAATCGGTTTTCATCAAAACTGTGCCAATATGATATATCCAATAAAACTATTCTTTGAGAAATCTATCTGCCTCGGAGTTTTGTTTGCTATGGGGGTATTACTTGGAACCCTGATAGCAACATGCACAGTATTGGGATCCTCTAGGTTTGCCCATGTAATACCTTTGTTGCAAGAGACCCAATGGCTTCCAGTTTCTTTCCAGATGCAACTGACCTTTAAAGTCCTATATACAGAGGTTGGACAACTGGTGTAACAACTGGTTCAGTGAGCGCACGCTTCGCCCAAACCCCACCCCTGGCTATATAGCAAAGTGCTACATAGGTCCTTCCCCTAAATACTGCCATCTGATGGGAACTAGGAAGCAAGCCTTTTCTGTGGTAGCTCCCTGCGTTAAGGAACTCTGGCCCCCTGAAGAACAGCAGTCTCCTACTCTCTTAGCCTTCTTTAAAGCTTTAAAGACCTGGCTTTCCCCACAAATGCTTGGATAAGATTGAGTAATTGCACATTAGGAGTTTGACTTGGTGCCAGGTCTTTGTTGTTTTTAATGTTTTAATCTGTTTAGTTTTATAGTTGCAATACGATTTTATATGTTGTTTTAACTTCTGATTGAGAGCCATCCAGATTTGGATAGAATACGGGCAGCTATATCAATGTTTTAAATAAATAAATAAATAAATAAAATGTGACACAATACATATGTTATTGTGTTGGCTCCCCCCTTTAAATCTTCCTTTTTTGTGTATGTTAAACTGTATTAAATAAACAGTCATTAGATGGAAATCAAGGGGAATTCCAATTTCAGAGCTAAATATTAATCTGATTAAAGGCATAATCTTAAACATACTTAACAAGGAGGAAGGTCTGTTACAAATGTTATTTGAATTCAGAATAAATTAAGGTTTGAATCATTTTGTTAGAGAATAAAATTTTCGCATGAAGACTAAACAGTATTCAGCAATGCTAGCTTTGGCCCAGATTGCCTGCTTTGAGGGCTAGTATTTCTTACATCTAAGTAGATTAAAAACAACCTCAGACTAATGGTTTCTTCAGCATCTCTGATCAAACACCTTATCTGCTTCCTTTTTCTTTCTATGCATCCCCTTTCCTTTGAAATTATTTCCTTGGCCACAAGTAAGTTTACTTGGCCATAGCAAAGAGAAAGAATGGAAGTAAGCATGTCAATAGCCAACATTTTTCGTTAGCCATTGGGAGATTTCTTTATCCTATGTTACCAGCACCCTGAATGGGTAAATTCAGTTTAAACAGAAGAGATCATTACTATCTGAATCAATATCTACCTTTCAAAATCATATATATATATTTTTTTTGGGGGGGGGAACAAAGCTATTTCTGTTTGAGAGGAAATTAGCTCCGCTTATTTTGCAATTAATCCAAATTAACCAAAATAAGCAAATTGGGGACAGTAATGCTTGTGTTGCATTTCATTATTAATAGGGCTCTCTGACAGATATTATCTGATAGTACCCTGTAGTTAAATAGAAATGTATTGCCCAGACTCCTTTACACTTCTAAAAACAGACTCCTAAATGTATCAAATGACATGGAACTAGATATCATCTTGAAACTAAAGAGTGGCATGATAGCAAAACCCTGTTTGTTCAGATTAAAGGATTATTGCTGCTGGCGGATTTAAGGTGTAAACAGTTAAGGAAAATTATAAGGATAAAGGGAAGCTATTGCCAACTTCAGGTGCCACAAAAACAATTGTTATTATTGCTTACTTGATAAACACTACCAAGAGAAGATCTTTCACAAAGATTTCAGATATGTAATAAGTAAGTGCTAAAACACATGTCTTAAAAATAGTGACTGAATCAGAGGCTTAGAAATGATAGCCCTTTCCTATGGGATAATTATTAACAAAAGTCCTTTATAACATTTAAGCCACAATAACACTTCTTTTTCCTAAGAGAATGCATTTAGAATGTATACATCCTTCACTATGGAGGGTTATTTCCTCAGTGATAAATTTGATACGCAATTTCCCCAAGAAAAACAAACATGAAACACCCCCAAAGTAAGCTAAATGTGTGTACAGAGATGTGTTCTATGTATCTGATGAAATAAGTTACAGCTCACAAAAGCTTATGCTTTTTAATAAAACGTGTTAAGTAAGAAAAGAATCCACCAGAGTCCTGGTCATTAATCTAAATTCCGCTACTTTAAGATGTGTGGACTTCAGTTTCCAGCATTCCCTAGTCAGCTTGGAAATTTTTGGAATTGAAGTCCACCCATCTTAAAATTGCCTGGGTTGAGAAACATGGGCCTAAAAGGAACTTGTGGAAATCAACCTTAGGAATGTGCCATAATTCAAGCAGGGGACGACAAATGATCGATTCAATAAGCTACCCGGGGAACTTTCATATTTAAATAATTTATATCATTTTGTCAGTTTCCTCTTCTAAAACCTCCAGAGGAAATTGACTACTTTGCATACATATTATTAAGATCTAAGAAAATACTGCACTTTATTTAGTTTTGCCATATTTTACATTTCGGTATATATTTATTTCGTTGGTCAATAGCTTATTAAAAAGCTCAGTAGCACAGTCTGGGGGCGAACCCAGTAGGTGGTAAAGGTCAAGATAAGCATCAAAGTATTAATTAATCTGATCCTTCATCATATATATGTATGATATTGTACCTCAGAAGTTGGATAGAATAATATTCTCCCGTTCAATTACTTCAGAAATAATATCTTGCTCTGGTAGCTCTTCATTTTTCAAAATTAAATAGATGCCTACACACAGAATTCCAGAACTAGAAAAAGACTGGTTTCAATGTAAAAATATATTAGGAATTTTTTTTTCTGATATGCAAAGAGAATTTGCTTTCCAATAACTTTACCCGTTATTGTGTTTTTGTCCATGAGCAATCAAGAATGGATCTTGCCCTAATGGTGTGCAACATCTCTCAGGTCTTTGAAGAGAACATATCAGCCTCGTTCTTCTTGTCTCAAGGCTAAAAGGATTTTTGTTTATTTGTCAAACAAGTATTAGATAACAGGTATAAGTATAAGCATGGTTATGAATACATGAAATGGATACGAATAAAAAAGAAACAATAGGACAGGGACGGTAGGCACGTTGGTGCACTTATGCACACCCCCTTCAGACCTCTTAGGAAAGGGGTGAGGTCAATAGTAGACAGTCTAAGGTTAAAGTTTTTGGGGTTTGAGGAAGAAACCACAGAGTCAGGTAGAGTATTCCAGGCATTGACCACTCTGTTGCTGAAGTCATATTTCCTGCAATCAAGTTTGATGCGGTTTACCTTGTGTTTGTATCTATTGTGTGCTCTTATATTGTTATGGTTGAAGATGAAGTATTCATTGACAAGTAGGACATTGTAGTAGATCATTTTATGTATTACACTTAGATTGGACCGAAGGCGGCGTAGTTCTAGGTTGTCTAGGTCTAAAATTTCAAGTCTAGTGGCATAAGGTATTCTAGTACGAGTAGAGAAGTGGAGAACTCTTCTCATGAAATATTTCTGGACTTTCTCAACTGTATTAATATCTGTTATATTGTAACAATACTTGTACAACACTTCAGATTTTATCTCCAAAAGATGCTTTGAAGCATGCAGGAGCTCTGTGTCTGCGGGTAAGATGTAGGTTTGTGTTCCTGGATGGTCCAAGACATCAATTAGCAAAGGATGCACAATTGTACTAAATGTGTCAACAACTTCACTCAAGTTTTAAAGGACACGCTGCCTTTCTCCAAACCCTTCCAATGTTCCTTCTAAATCCTTCTTACAGTAAGATGCCCAGAAGCAGGCAAAATACTTGAGGAGGGATCTGACCAATGCAGAACATAGCATGATTATTTCTTTCTGTGATTTGGAAAGGGTGCATTTGCTATTGTACCCTTTTGCAGATCTATCACATTGCTAATTCATATTCATTTTTTAATCAACTATTGCTCCAATGCCTTTTTCACAAATACTATTACCAGCTACCGTCTAACCTCATGGTTCTCAATCTTGGGTTCCACGGCACTCCATGGGATGACAATAAATCCACGGGGACGTATTTGACTACTCCATAACAAAAGCATTCATGAGCGCACACAGTTTGGGAATTATTATGGATGCCTTGAGTTGAGAAAGTTTGAAAACCTCTGCCCTAGCCTATACCTGCCCATTTTATTTTGCTCTTAAGTGAAAACAAGTTTGCATTTGACAAGGAGATGAGTAGCCCTCAACTTATGATCACAACTCACTCCCAAATTTCTGTGGCTAAGCAAGGCAGTTTTTAAATGAATTTGTGCTCCACTTTACAACCTTTTTTTGCCACAGTTGTTAAATGAATCACTGCAGTTGTTCAACAAATAATGAAGTCATTAAGCAAATCTGGTTTTCCCAATAGATTTTGCTTATTGGAAGCCAGATGGGAATGTTACAAATGGTGATTGCATGACCCCAGGACAGTGCAACTATCATAAATATAGGCCAGTTGCCAATTGCCTGAATTTTGATCACATGATATGAGGATGCTGTAATGGTTATGAGTGTGAAAACTGGTCATGTCACTTTTTACAGTGCTGTTGTAACTTTGAACGGTCACTACACAAATGATTGTAAGTCAAGAATGGTATTGGGGGCAAACATCAAAAGAAAGATGACAATCAAAGCCCAATTCCTTTTTGGGTGCATCATTAACTTTTTACAGAAGTTGCTGCATTAGATTTTTTTGTTTTTGTTATTTTAAGCTCATTTTTTTAATTTGTCAAGGCTGTTTTCTATTTTGTTTGTACATAACTAGAAGCTATCCCACTAAATTTGATGGCACCTGCAAATCTGAGAAATACTCCTGCCATCTCATCATCCAAGTCATTAACACAAATATGGAAAAGAAGAAGGAAGGCTGTGTGGTACCCCAATTCAGTACCTCTTTCCAGTCTGATGAAGAACCTTTGATGATCTGTCTTGGGGCATATTTTCTGAGCTAACCACATACTCGATCAACATACCATCCAGCCCACACAAAGCTAGCTTGCTAATTAGAATGACACAGGGCAGTTTGGCAACTGCTTTGCTTTGGGTTCTCCAAATTAGCCTCATCATTTTTATCTGTATTGTTTTACATCTTGAAATGTAATAAAAATCATTGCAAAATTAGCAAGCGAAGGGTTATGCAAATATTTTAACTCTAATAATTATATGTACATGCTCTGAAGAAGAAAATCCAGAAAATATGCATTTGCTCATGGAAACAAACTTTTTCCAATTTATATATTCCAATTTTTTTCTTAATAAAGACAAGGGATCTATTATCTAATATGGATGGTATAACATGAAACATAAGTTTGGATCAGATGAATTGGAATAAAAATTATATGATATTATATTTCTAAAAGTATTTGGCCAGATAAGAGTTCTATCAATAGAGTGCTAAGAGAGATGCATCTAAAAAAAAGATAGAGATAAAATATTGTCAACTAAATAAAGAATTTTCAAAGAAGAAATAATTTCCTTGTTAAGCCAATCCTCTGTGTGTGTGTGTGTGTATTTACATGGGAGGAAATCATAGTATACCAGAATACAGTTTTATATCTCAGAAAACTGTAAGAAATCTAGAATGTTTCTGTTATTATATTGCTTACCTAATCTATTAAATTAAATCAGCAACAAATTGGCTTTCTGTTTTTCTTTAAATTAGATAACGAAGAAGGAAAAAGTGCCCAATAATGATTTAATAAAGCAGAATTGGACTCTCACCCATTTTTGTTTCCCTTTATTTTAGAATTTTATTTTCCACATTAAAATTTGTAATCAAACCTACAAGTACATGCCAAATGAAGTCAATATCTAAAATGTATGAAAACCAACGCATATGTTTGTGTAGTATTTTCGCAATTAATTCTCATTATACTTGGCATAAAACGCCATTTGAAAAGTATCTCTTTCAAAATATGATTTGCTCTCTAATGTACAAGATGGCAGGCTTCCTGAAGTCAGCTGGGGTTGACAAATCTCTTAAATATTGCATCTAATCTTTTTTAATATTATAAGCTAAACCTCAAACCACTTGTTTTATTCCGTAACTAAAATGTCAGAGAAGCTACAGCCACAACCTTATATATATTCTTTCCTTTAAACAAGACTCTTTACCACAGTAGGAAATCTTCTTCCTAACATTTGTTCCACTTGATTGCAGGGGCTGCTTGCTTGTAGTGCACTTGGCCTAGCAAAGTCATCAGTGCATGATAAATGAAGAGTTTAAGAGTCTTAAACCAGCTTTTGCAGAGCCACTGTTTTGTGGCTGAGAGAATGTGTGAGTGGTCCAAGGTCATTCACTTGGCTTCTCTGCCTAAGGGAGGATTAGAATCTGTGCTTTCCTGCTCCTATTCCAAACTACTTAAATTACTATGCCACATTGTCTCTCGCAAGGGCAGCGGGAACTATTCCTGGGAAAACACACAACAATTCTTCAGTAGCTGTAAATAGTCTGGGACAACTATCTGAAATATGCAATCATAATTGCCCCGATGCACATAGCTAACTCTAAACAATCAAAATACCACTAGTATTGCAAAATAAGTCCTGTAAATATATTTAAAGAAATAAAGAAAAATATAAAACTAATTTCAAAACAACCTATTTTGAGCCTGAACCTACAACAAACAGGTCTTGCTTCGGACATATGGGGGTAGGGGGGGAAATGCAATATTTTAATGATTAGGATCTTAATTGCTGGATGAAATATGAGAGGAGAGCATGTACATTTGTCAAAGTAGAATGAAAGATCATAAAATACACAATCCACAAACACTCTCATGTCCCAGACAAAAAGAAATCTTGTACAACCTAAGTGGAAGCTCTTAAATATATTCTTCAATGCACTTTTCAGAAGATATCTTTATTTGTGCTACACTTTATTTGAAGACATGATTTTGACATGATTAAGTTTGACAATTACTATTTCTTCTTTCTTATAATTGGGGGGGGGGGGAACCCTTGCAAGTTGCCAAGTCGTGTTAAAACAACAACACCATATTGTTGCTATGGAGCCAATGGCTGGGTTTGTTTATGACATGTTTTGAACTCACCAGCATTATAATTAATTTAACTTTACTAGAATTAAATAGACAAGATGACCTGATACCTGGTGGTCTTAATCAACAGAGGTTGAAGATGAAGCACCACACCTTTGAAAAATTCATTAATCAAAACAAATTACAGTATATGAAGAACATCAAAGCCAAAGCCTGCGTGCATTCAAATAATCATAGGGAGAGCAATAGAGCTGCCATGGCGTAGGAGGAAGGGAAACTGGAAGTAACACTGGAGAGACCAGCAGCAACAGCAGGAAAAATACAGGTAAGCATAGCAAACAAAAGGGATGGGAAGGGATGTATAGCTGAAAACTCCGCATTTACTCTGCTACAAAGATCGAAGACCAAGAAGTCATCAGAGATGGACATGCTTTGCAGTACTGCCAAAATGATTCACAAGTGATTCAGACCTTGTACCTAGGCAACCCCTCCCTGCTAAAATAGATCCTCAATTTGTTCAGGCTTCCAGCAAGCCTGGAAGAGAAGATGCTGCTTGTTTAAAAATTAGATTAACTTTAGTCAGTGAATTCCTTAAAGCAGCTGATTCCAAGCCTGGGAAACAACCAAGTGACTTAGTAAGCACCAATGCGGGACTGCCTTTGCAGGTCAAAGCACCTTTCCTAAATTATTTTTGAAGTGTGTATGCAGTCATAACAATCCTAAATGTTGACAGATGGGTGCTTGTTTTATTAAAAGCAGGATGATCTTGCTACCATTAGTGGCAAGAGGAAGGGGTGCCTGCAAGCCATCCAAAGTCAAATGGATGGTCAGAACCACACAGTAAAAGCCTTGCTTTTGTGTGTGTGTGTGTGTGTGTATGTTTGTGTGTGTCATGAAATTCACATAAAAAAGGGTTGGGGTTTTGATTCTATGCTCATGATCACTATCTTGAAAGTAGGCATCTTAATTATTTCTTTAGTGGTTTATCTTTGGGTTTAAGGCGTAAACGTATCTTATGCAATTCCCCAAGCAAAGGAATAGATTATTATCTACATAGCTTGTAACTGTCACAGAAAGCCGCCTCTTGTTGGGGTTTTGTTTTTTTATTTTCCTGGCAGATCAAAACATTTCCACTAACCATCAGTCACCCTATCTCTCTCTATGTTCACTGCTGATGTGATGGCAGCTGCCCTCAACTCATGAATTCTGAAAGAACTGTCATCTTTCCCCATAAGTTGTGGCTGAAGAAGCCAAAACTTATACATTCGATTCAAGAACAGTCAAGTCAAAATAGGGTCTACAGTACAGTTGTTCCCAACACAGTTTCTTCTCCAGACTTGAAGAAATTTGATGGTGGCCGATTCCCTAACATTCCTGGAATGGACATATTAATGTGTCCGTATGCGTGCAGACAAGCATAACACACAAACGTGCAGAATGGCAATTAAGCTCCATTAAGGGCAGTAATATTGTTTAAGCTTATTGCTTAATTATAAGTTATGTTGCTGAGAAGACAACTTAAAATAAGCTGCAGGTTTCCTCGATGTGTTTGTCTGGTTAATGAGGAAGAATGCTGCTAACCTGAGAAACAAGCAAGTATCTAAATAAACCAGCAACGGCTGCTTCGGCTGTTTTGTGAGTCCTGAGCAGCCAAAGATTACGACTAGCATTTTCATGCTTAATTGAAAGCCATGAGAAGGCTGCTCTCCACGCAGTCTATAATTAGGTCTTAAATGTTAAGTTTATAGATGGCTCTGAAGTAAAAATGCTGGCAAAGTACTTGGCTTCATGCTGCCCGTTAAACCATAATTTCTGTTTCTGAACCCGGAGCAAATAAAAAAATAAAAATAAAAATAGGCATTTTCTTCTGAAAGAACCATGCAAATATACATTCCAAAGGAATAATTTAGAGTCGCCTTATAGGAGATGGGCAGCATAAAATTTTAATAAACAAAAATAAAATAAATTTAACAAATAAAATAATGTATACAAGATCTGTTACAATACCAAATTCTTTCATGCATGCTCCTCAAAAAATGGCACTAAAATGTAGTTTCAAATTTTGAGTGTTTGAGGTGCTTGATTTATGCAAGTGTTTGTTATATCATTTGCATGCCTCACATTTTTTATTTTTCTTTTGTGTGGTTTTTTTTTTTGTTTCATATCGTGGAGTCTCTTCTAGATAGTAGGCATTTTCTTTAAAATAAAAATAAAAACAAATGAACACAATCCAAAAAATAATCACTTTGCATTGTTTTCTGCCCAAGATTTCATTTTCATTGTGAAATGAATCAATTGTGTACAAACTATTCAATTAAGTTCAATTAGACTTCTGAGTTTGCTGCATCAGATATTTCATTTCATTCCTATTTGTCTAACTTAGTCTTCTGGCAGTGCTTTTATTTTATTTGGAAAACAACAATATGCATGTTTTTACCCCCTGCTGAAATGGAAGGTTAGAGTGAGCTGTGTAAGTTGCAATGCTAAACGCCAAGGTAAACTTTCCATTGTGCATGAATGAAAGTTGTATCTTCCTATTCAGGACTGGAGAAAAGACAGAAAACAATAAGACTGGGATAAAGACTGGGATAAAATTATGGCACAATAGTTAACTCATTTTTCCATAGTTTTAAGAAATTTTGGAAGTTATTTTACATACAGTACTATAAAGAGAAATATAAATGAGCAATCTTTTAGTTACAGTATGTATAGAATTCACATTAAGCTTGAATTATAAACTCAACTAAATAAGAAGGCTCAAACTACAATTTTCAGGTTTAAAAAAATCAAAGAAAAACAGGCATAGATTTCCTAAGAATGGAACAATAGAGTGTTGGTGTTTTTCACAAATGTATGTTTAAAGCCATCGACTAGGATTTTTCAAACAAATTGTGAACTGCATATCATCCACATTATGACAAAATTTGCGCTGCAGCAAATTATCTAATTTGTGCCATTTGTGAGATTAGTGCATGAGCTTATTATGTTGAGTTCTGCAAATTCAGACCTCTAGAAAAAAAAAAGCTTGGTCGTTAATTAACCAATTTTTACACCCTAAAAAAATTATGCACATGTACGGAAAGAGTTATATTGTGGTTATATTGGCCATAATTTCACATTATGAAAATTACATTGCAATATGATTTTTAAAAAAATACTATGTTAGACTGTAATTGAGGGAAACAAAACCTTCTTTTGGCTCTTTCTGTAGAGAACAAGCACACTAGAAATAAGGGTGAAATTGGAGCAAAAAAATTAAAGGTCTTTCATTTAAATGCCAATGCAATTAAAATGAACTTAATAGAGCTGATATAATTCTTAATGTGTACTTGGTATTTTCTTTGCATTCAGAGTAAAAATGACAACATAGCAACAAATTTGGAAAACGGTCTGATTAATACAGATTTTGAGGCTTCGCGTTTTGTTTCCTGCCTAAGTTTTAACAGGAAAGTCTTACACAAAGTTGCCCCATTTTTTTAAATGAAGTTCTCCTGCTTCAACTATTTCACCTTTTGGGAAGCAAGTGTTTAATCAATGACAGACGATGGCAACAAGAAAAGAGATTTACCTTCTCAACATTGCAGGGTTGATCTAATGATCTAAGTGCTAGAGCCCACTGCAACTAAACCCCCACCCCCCCCCCCCCCCCCCCCCCCCCCCCCCCCCCCCCCCCCCCCCCCCCACCCAACAAAAAAAAAACCACCCCCCCCCCCCCCCCCCCCCCCCCCCACCCACCCAAAACAACCCCCCCCCCCCAACCCCCCCCCCCCACACCCCCCCCCCCCCCCCACCCCCCCCCCACACCCCCCAAAACCCCCCAACAACCCCCCCCCCCCCCCCCAAACCCCAAACCCCCCCCCCCCCCCCCCCCCCCCCCCCCCCCCCCCCCCCCCCCCCCCCCCCCCCCCCCCCCCCCCCCCCCCCCCCCCCCCCCCCCCCCCCCCCCCCCCCCCCCCCCCCCCCCCCCCCCCCCCCCCCTCCCCCCCCCCCCCCCCCCCCCCCCCCCCCCCCCCCCCCCCCCCCCCCCCCCCCCCCCCTCCCCCCCCCCTCCCTCCCCCCCCCCCCCCCCCACCCCCCCCCCCCCCCCCCCCAACACACCCCCACCCCAAAGGCAGATCCTGCTATTCGGTATCCGTTTATACATTATATTGTCTGCCCTTGTGAGTGTGAATTTACAACTAGTACAAGATTCTTCCCCGACAAATTGGATGGATGCGGACACACACACACAGCTGACAAGCATCCAGCAGAGGGAAAAGAATTGGGGGGAAAGAAATCCTAACTGATAATTCATGAATAAAATGAAACACAGCCCCCTTTCAAACAGACTTTAGGTTTCAGAAAATGGAACTGTTCCCAACTGACTGGCTGCATTTTTAAAATTCAGTTTTCTTCACAGCACCTTTTCCTGAAGAAATTACTGTTACCATGTAAGCATTTGACTGTAGTAGCTTGAGTTAACATAGTGAGCCTTGCTTGGAAATAACCTGAATGAAACGTATCCCCTGAAGAACTGCCAATCAACATTCACCATCCTGAGCCATTTCTCTGTGTCTGCCTGTTGTATGGCGTTATTTCACAGCTATGAAAATATACTTTTCAAAATCCATGCTAAAAGCCAGTGACATAAGGCTAAGCAGAAGTATGTAAGTATGTCCCCTTAATCTCAAGGTGTAAAATTCTTGTCAGGGATGCAGATGCTGGTGACATTTCCTGTCACTTGGGACTGAGCGCTCTGCTGATTCAATAAACCTACAAAAGTGCAACAGCCCTTGATGTCAGTTACAAGGTTTTACATACCTACCATGTGAGTGATTCTCAACGTCCCTGGGAATTTATTCAGATGTGTTAGCAGCCCACAGAAACAATTCTTCTGTCTGCTATAAAACTGATACAAAAGTACATCACTTATGAACCACATGTAACTTTATTTTTATTTTATAATCTGAAAAGAAAATTTATTCTATATATTTTTCCAGCTCTTCATTTTGAATTGAAAAGATAATCTGGCATTTTCTTTCCGTGCCCAAAGTATGCCTCAAAAAAGTCCTAACTTAATTGCTAATCAAGAAACTGCCTGAGCTTGCTATAATTATGTTTGCTTTCTAATTATGAATTGACAAATTATTTCAGTTGTTCAAGAACAGATTATTATTTCTTTAAAGGCAGTTCATCATATTCTGCCAACCTCCTGATACTTAAATGAAGTTCTATACCACAGATACTTAGTACCTAGTACCAAAGATATATGAGAGGAATTCAGTTCTAATTTCTTAATGTGTGGAAATATGTATGCAGTTTTTTTTTTAAAAAGTGGCAACCTGAATTTTAATTGTAACAAATTCTTCACCAAATTCTGCAGGACTGAATTAGTGTGCAAAAATGTCAGCACCAAATACCAAGACAGCATTTTATATCTCTCCTCTGGACATTGTGTTATTTAAAAGGCAGCTTTTAATAACTTATTGTTATTCATCACATCAAAGCATTTTGTATTTATGTATGAGGATTTTTAAATTCTTCATTTTTATGGAAAAATAAAAATGGAAAAACACCAAGTATAACTTGAAGTTGAGCTTAAATGATATACCACTCTTTTTTTAAGCCAACACATTTTATTCTCTTTGTAAAAAAAAAAAAAAAAAGTCTTCTTGAACACACATTCATCCTTAGCAAAGTATAGTTATGATACTGTATGTTTAAGAACTTAAAGGAGACCTGAGTGAACTTTTTATATTAGCCCTATTTTCATAGTGGCGTTCTAAAGAGTTATGAGAATATAAGCATTATACATTCGAGAAAAGTTCATGGTCACAAAACATATGTAGGATAAGCAAAGTTCTTGTGCCATTAATTCCTTTGCAGTCAAATTGGACACCCAGGTGTGCTGAACATAGACTCATGGATCATGGGAGCTACAGATCTATGTGCTTGCTCCAAGGCCTACACGCCCAAAGGATCCCAGCCCCTTAATGTAAATGTTAAAGCACATGGCCAAACAAGCTTGCTTACTTCCCAGGAGCATAACTGACTAATGAGAATGCCCAGAAACTATGTACCAGGCGTGGCTCACCTCCAGCAAAATGCCACCCTGATTATTCCTTTTTCAAACGTCTCTGTGTCCTCACAATAATATAATGCTTAAAAGGCACTAGAATAATGATTAATGATGCAAAACCATGGGAAATAACTTTCATTTTTGTGGTATCCATTGTACGAACACGTTGCAGATTTATGGTGAATAAATAACAAAAGTAAGAATTTACAAAGTATAAGTCAAGTCGTATTTGGAACCAGGGGTTGCAGAAGTTTACAGTCGCTGTCAAAAATGTAGTTTTTGTCCCATTGGACTTCATTTTGCTTAAATTATTTTTTGGGAGAAAGTGTGTAGGCCACTGTGGGCAAAGTGATGACATTAGCATTAGGATGGCACCCAGGTAGATAGTACCAGCAATTCAAAGCACCTTTCCTTCCCAAGGCTTTTCTTTAATGTGTGTCAAGCCTAAGTAAGAGTTACTTATGCTTTTGTTTTATGGCAAAAATTAGCAGTGTATCATCTAGTAATTGAATGGCACACTTTCAGAAGGTTTTGTGAGATACATATGGATTCTGAAATTGCATGCAACTCATGACTAAGTCTCTATTTGAAACCGTAAGATTCTTGGGCGAGAGGAGAAATACTTTCATAAAAGCCTGTTTTCTATAATGATACCTTTACCAGATGTTATGCTATATGTTTCCCCAGTATAATAAAAACAGGAAAAAGATAGATAGATAGATAGATAGATAGATAGATAGATAGATAGATAGATAGATAGATAGATAGATAGACAGACAATGATAGAAGAAAGAAAGAAGGAAAAGAAGGAGAGAGAGAGAGAGAGAGAGACAAAGAAAGAGAAAGGAAGAAAGAAAGAAAGAAATGTTTTGCTACTCACGGAAATCTTTGGGTCAGGACTGTGATCCATTAAGATAATTAGTATGCTCTTGCTATGCTCTTGAGAAGATAAAGAAGCTCTTACAAATTAGATAAATTATTCTCTGTCTAATCCAGCAAAGCCTATGCTTTAAAGTACGACAACCCTTTTTAGGCATGGATATGCAATAAAACTACATCAGATAGCATTTAGTAAGTAAGAAATCTGAGGGATGTCCCCCCCCCTTTTTTAAAGTAAGCATGATTGTGTACACTGGCCTCCTCTTAAGGTCAAACATTAAAACTTGTCTTGAAAAATAAGACCTAATGACAAGTATTATAAGGTGAACAATATGTTGCTATGGAACGTGCCACTGAAGAGAATACAGTAATGGCCTCTCTAGTTAATGTGATTAGAGCCATTATTGACATAATGCCAGGAAGACACAAAGCCATTAGCATTATGCTACAGCTCATTCCCAGCTTCTGTTCAAATTTACTATTTGATCCACTATTTTAATTTTCTTCCATCTTATTCAGAGTGGCATTTTGCAAAATGCATAATTAAAAGCTGATGTTATTCTCTGTACTTTACCAATTAAAAACATGGCAAATGAAGATTCGATCCAATAATAATAATAATAATAATAATAATAATAATAATAATAATAATAATAATAATAAAGCAGAGTCTTTTGATGCAGGTATTTCTAGGTACTGCAAGTTAATACTGGGGACATTTTGCTGTACAACATTTTGATCTACCTGCTATATAATATTTACATGAGGCTGCAGGCAGAGTTCACCTAGGGATTAAGATCTCAATATCACCAGAAAGCGGATATTTGCATTTCCTAGCTCAGTCCGAGAAGGCTGTCAAAATCCTGAAACATCATCCAGTGGAAATAAAACCCAGCAAAACAGAATTGATTGAAAAACTCTTAGACCGAGTAGCACTCCCCTTGAAAACACAGTTTTGTATAATTGGGATTCTTTTCTTGGAATGCAAAAATCTTGGCCATGGCTAGGAATGACTTGGCTGAAATCTTTTTTTTTTTTTTTTTTTTGTAAATTTTATTTGAGTTTTCACAAAGAGAAAAAAAAATACAAATAAAACATCTTTTTTGAAAGCAGCATAATCCCAGGTTACATTTCTTCGTACGGACACAAATTCAGGTTCATGCTCATTTTTATATTCTATTCCATATCTTATTACTATTTTACATTTTCTACATAGCTTCTCCCCTCTTTTAATTTTCTCAATTTTATTTTAATGATCTCATCTCAATTCAAATCATTGTATTTATATTTTTTGTCTGTCCTGTTTCAATTATCTATTATCTTTTCTCATTAAGCAAAATTTATCCTGTAGTTACTGATTGGAGTATGACGCCTTTATATCTTTTCCCTAAAGTTGTAACATTCAATATAATACATAACTTGCATTCGGATTCTGCTTGGTACATTCTTAAAATACACACTGTATTCTTAAAAAAAGAAAAAAATTATAAATATATATAATTAAAACAACATTCCATTCCAATTCAATTCTATCATTAATATTAATATTCATTAAAGTCTTAACATCTTTAATATTACTTTTCAATTAAATATCATACTTCTATGGGAACAATTATAAGTTTTCCATAGTTAATTCCCCACCCCTTCACTTATATTTTATAAAACATTAACTAATTCACAAACATTTCACTAAATTACACTAACTATTTTATCCCTCATTTTAATCATACGTTGTTTCCAATTTTCTAAGGTTATTTCTATTACTAATATAACAATACAATCTTATGTACCTTTACAGAATCCCTTTTTCAGTTAGATTACCCATTATCTCTAAATAGGTCCTGCTTCTCTATATCTTGCCCCGATCCTTTGTAACTTCTTTTCCTTTCCTTCTTCCCTCTCTTCTTCTCTCTCCCCTTTTTACCCCTTTGTCTCTCGACCTCTATTTCCCTCTTCTGTATTCCCCTTTTCTGTTGCTTTCCATTATTATACTTATTTTTCGAATTATTTTTCTTTTCTTTGGTTGTTTTTTAAGTCTTAAATTCTTCCCCACATAGAATTACTTGTTCATTAAAAATGGCTTCTTCTTTGTCCCAGTCTTCTTGTTTTGCAGTCTTTTCTTGTTGTTTATCACAGTTCCAAATCTCCATTTCTAAGAATTGAAAAACGAAGCCAAAAGAACCCTTCCCTTCTTGTGCATCTTCTTTGTACTTTTTCAGTTCCATTTTCAATTCATCCAGAAGTGGTTCCATTGTATAAATTTTTAAACAACCACCCGATTGATTTTAGTCATTCAAATATAAAAACCAAAATCCAAAGATCACCAAATAGTCCAAATACACACAAGCTGTTTCTTTTTTGCTCTTTTTTTCTCACTTTCTCTTCCTGGGATTACTATTTAGTTGCAAAGTTTCAGTTAAAATGTATCTTTTAGAAGTCTTGTTGAAGTTTTACTTTAAATTCTTTTTAATTTCAGGCAGTCTCCTCCCTCTTCCAGATCCTGCCCTTATTCTTTTTCTCTCCCTTCCTGCTTATGAAAAAGAAAGTTTTTAATGTCCAGAAATCTTTATTATCCCTTTGGCATTTTGTTTTATTTTCAGCTTAATTGCCTATTGATGTCAAAGCGGATTTTTCCGATTTCTTATTTAAGTCTCTTAGTTGTCAGTATAGGGAAGGAGAGAGAAGAAAAAAAAAAAAGCCAAACCTTTCCCTTTTCACTTTCCTTCACTGCTTCCGACTCTTCTTTGGGAGCGATGTTAATATTTGTAAGTTTAAATTCCAGGGTACCTTGGTTGTTGCTTTTACAATTTAACCCGGTCAGCCAAAACTTTCACTTCTTATCTTCCTCCTGCACATTCTTTTCCGGCCGAGTTCTTCTTTGTGGTGGCCATTTCTGACCACCGCTGCAACCGCCTTCGGAAAGGGGTAATGGCCAGCTGAGGAGGAGAGATGCAGCTCTCCTCGATCCTGCTGGTGGTCTCCCCCTCTTCACCACCTCTACGGGGTGGCTTAGCCCTGAAACCAGTCGGCTCGGGGCGCTCCAGCGGCGAGCCCAGACAGAAACCGTGCACGATCGTGGATTTCTGTCTGTCACCGAACGGCTGAAATCTTTAATTATTTCATATCTGGATTATCACATGAAGAGTTCTTTGAAGAGGATTTAAAAACTGCCATTTGTAGTCTACCGTGCATGCTGTACAACATTTGTTCTTGTCTTGTATGCATCCATACATAAATTTTTTGTTGTTTCTGTACCTTAAATTAAAGCATCTTTTTGAAGAAGGCCTGTCATTTGATTACTTCCCTAAATACGTCCAGGGAAAAATACTTGCCAGAGCTGTGTGTGTGTGTGTGGGGGGGGGGATCAGTTTTAATCTACAAGACCTTGTTCCTATTTTACTACTTTAGTGTATTTGTTTTAAATTCTATCAATAAAATTATCTTCTCCTTTTTTCCTAGATTCTGTATCCACTGTAATCAATTAATTATGCTGATCCCAGTGTTAAGAAAGCAAGAGAAAATATTTTCGTTTACTTTTTAAAATTAAAAATTAAAAAAAAATCAATTATATGCCACCTGAGGATAGTTTTATTTTTGTTGTTGTTGTTTTACAATGGCTCCAATTCTTAAATATGCCACATTATGGATTTTGTGGTTCTCTCTCTATAGGTATGTATGGGTATGTGTCTCTGAGTGTGCGTATATGTATGTATTTCTTCTGGTTATATATTTATATTTTTCCTATTCTATAATATGTATTTCAGATGAAAACCTAAATAATACATAGCATACAAAATAAGATTTATAGATGTAGATTTATATAGAGATATGATTCTAGTGGCAGTTTTATTTCCAAACCTTTTCTATCACATACTCACAGAATGTTATATATTTATTTATCTATACACCATATACGTATACATATTGCATGAGAATTTCTCTGATATCTGCATTAAAAGGCAAAGGAATCCCAAGTCAAGCTAAAACACAAACACAACTGTGGAGCTTTCTTGGCAACAGTATGTAAGTGGCTTTGATGTTGTTGTTTTCTTCCTCAGTGTTGAAATGAAAATGCTTACTGAATGAAATTATGCAAGATGTTTGTCTTTTGATTGCACCCTTTATTAGTGCTTAGTAAGTTCATACAACAGAGATCATGGTGTTGGCTGTTCGGAATTAACTTTGCAAGTAATGCTTCAGACTTTATGAATTCATACGACTGCACAATGCTTAGAAAATAGAGCATGTGGTGGTTTTTCCAATTTGGATTATACTATTTTCAGATATTAAAAGCCAAAATGATATCTATTTCAAGGGGAGGGGAGGAAGCACCTACCTTGGAATCTATTCTAATTCATCATTTATTAATATCGCTTTAGTTCAAAGGCAATCTCTTTGAATTCTTTCCTATTTTTAAAAACTCCTTGGTGCTCTCGGATAGATGGCTACTAATGATAGCAATCAAAAGACACTGCCTAGGCACACTAAACCACAATGTAGCCATTGTTTGAGCAATTCTCACAATACATTGTCATAAGCCATAGGGTTAAAACAACTGTGGATGAGTCACTGTGCAGTTATACATCTCATGTATAATTAAAATCTATTTTAAAATATCTATCTATCTATCTATCTATCTATCTATCTATCTATCTATCTATCTATTGAAATTACTGTACCAAATGAATAAACTTTTAAGAATCACTATGTCTTCGGATAGCAACCATGTCCATGCATCTGGCAATGTAGCCAGTATCCACAAAACATGAACTAGTAAACAAAGCTAAATTAAAACAGGTCCATTCTTGAACTCAATATAGTAATCAGTACATAAAATGGACCTACTTATTTTTCTGATGTCTCCATTAGCACTAGATAACATCTTGTCTTTAATTCCTGGAAATTTATAAGAAAATAATCCCCTCAGAAATATAACCCAAGGACTAGAGTGTGGAGTCTATGGCGATCTCCGAGGTTGTTTTTTTTGCTTGCAGACATTTCTTCACCCAACTATTTTACATCATCAGTGCAAGTGAAGCAGAGGTGGTATTCAGCAAGTTCTGACCGGTTCTGGAGAACCGGTAGCGGTTAGTTCGGAGAACCGGCAAATACCACCTCTGACTGGCCCCACCTCCATCTATTCTCTGCCTCCCGAGTCCCAGCTGATCAGCTGGGTCTTCTTTTGTTGCCCTGTACAGGAGAACGGAGCTGGAGAAGGCAGGTTAGTGGGGTGGGGTGGGAATGGGATTTTGCAGTATCCTTTCCTTGCCACGCCCACCAAACCACGCCCCACCCCTCCCAAGAGTCCCCACGCAGCCTGTTTTGGATCACAGGTAAGTGCAGGACCTGTGAAGAGGCTTGGGGAGGGCAAAATGGGCCACCCGGAGGTTCCGGAAGGCTGGAAACCTGCCCGTTTCCAGCCTCCAGACCCCGGGGAGGGCAAAAAACAAGGCCCCACGGGGATTTGCAGGGAGCTCACTAGGCCACACCCACCATGGCCACGCCCACCCAGCAACCGGGCAGAGAACCAGTTGTTAAATTATTTGAAGCCCACCCCTGAATACTTACATATGTTATTATAAACCATGGCTATGATCCTACATCCAATCCTTAGTGTTTCCAAAGGCAGGAATATTTATATATAAGACTGGGAAAGACATGAGAACTTGGACTCTACAGTGGGTGAAATAGCCTCATCCAAAGTCTAATTCTAATTCTGCATGCACTATTTTTCAATTCCCCGCCCTAATTCTAGTAAGATAAGGAGGGATGAGCATTGATCATAGTCAGGGGTGAGATAAGAATCACAGTGGCTGGAGGATGTCATGCCTGCAGATAGAATTGAAATTATCAGGGATTCTTTCCTGCTCTGCTGAATGAGGATTTTATATTGGGTTTTATGGATCTGTGTAATAAATGGATTTCTTCATTCTGTGAGCAGTTTACATAAAGATAAAGAGATTTCGTATTAATTCATCCTCTAAAAACGGGCAACACTAATTAGCTTTAGTCTTCTTAATTGGTAGGTTATTCAAGTTTATTCTGAAGAAAAAAAATACTTTCCAGTTCCTCAGCCCTGAACATTTCAGTGCAGCTTATAAGATTAAATAATGTTTAGTATAATACTTTTAAATAATTTACTGTACAGACATTTATTAATTAGGGAATACAAAGTATGAATTAAATACATGAAGTGCTGTAGGCTGCACTAGCTATGAAGGTTTTTAATTGCTGTATTCAGATCAAAATTAAATAAAGAGGCTAAGGATTCCATCATCTTAATTTATTACCTTGAACAGCAAGGTACCAACAGGATTATGCCAGAGATACTCATATGACAGCATGTTTGAAAATACAGCACTTTCCCACTTTATGGTGGGGAAAGTTATTTATGCACTTACTCAGATGCCAAAATCAGAAAATAGTTCAAGATCTATCACCTTTTCCTATATGCCTTGGGGGCATGGTAGATTGCACAACAGGTAATAAATCTAATGCATAGCCATTTTTAAAAACTTATTTCAAACTATCCATATTCATTTGTGTGAAGTGTAAAAAAATCCAGTTCTAACAAAAAGATTCATTTTTTTAAAATTGGGTGGGGGGGAAATGAATCTTGTAAATTACTATCATGATTACAGGTAGTCTTTGACTTACATTTAGTGATGATTCGAAGTTACAACAGCACTGAAAAAAAGTGACTTATGACTGTCTTTCACAGTTTGAAGTATCCCCATGATCATGTGGTCAACATTCAGATGATTGGCAACTGGTTCATACTTATGACCGTTGCTGCGTCCCAAGGTCATATGATCCCCATTTCTGACAAGCAAAGTCAATGGGGAGGAAGCCTGATTCACATAAGAACTGGGTTACTAACTTACCGACTGCAGTGATTCACTGAACAACGGTGGCAAGCAAAGTTATGAAATGGGGGACATCTCACTTAACAAATGTCTCGCTTAGCAACATTAATTTGGGGCTCAGTTGTGGTCGTATGTTGAGGACTACCAGCATAGCTTAAATTCTGTGCTGCAAAAGTCCTGCAATTGCCTTTTCTTGGCTGCAAGAAAAGGTGAGAAATTTCTCCTCTTGCTTCTCATCCCACTGGTGATATGACTAAAAACATGCTCTCCCTGCTACCTGGGCCTTGGCCTGGATTAGGAAGTTTTTGTGCACATGAGAATGTGAGCTAGCATCCTCCATACCCAATATCTGAGTGAAGAGCCTAATGTGCTTCATAACTGCATCTTCAGGGGTCATCCTATAAACTGCTGCATATATTCATACCGTGTGCTCTTACTTCCCCTTTCCTCTTCCCTCAATTTTCAAGCATTCCTCTTTTTCTATCCAATACAAACATAATAAGGAATTGGGGAAATTAGCCCCAAGCAGTACATCAGGGCTACATTTACCATTTTTGCAATTGATCTCCCCTTTTAGTGGTTATAAATTAGCAAAGATAAATAAGACAGAAATCAGTGCCAAATAGTGGCATTTGTCGTGTTGATAGTTTATGGGGTTTAACACTTCAGGTCTGATTTTAGTGGGTTCTTTCTTCTTCTTCTTCTTCTTCTTCTTCTTCTTCTTCTTCTTCTTCTTCTTCTTCTTCTTCTTCTTCTTCTTCTTCTTCTTCTTCTTCTTCTTCTTCTTCTTCTTCTTCTTCTTCTTCTTCTTCTTCTTCTTCTTCTTCTTCTTCTTCTTCTTCTTCTTCTTCTTCTTCTTTCTCCTTCTTCCTTCTCCTCCTTCTCCTTCTCCTTCTCTCCTTCTCTTCTCCTCTCTCTCCTCCTTCTCCTTCTCCTTCTCCTTCTCCTCTCCTTCTCTCTCCTCCTCCTCCTCCTCCTCCTCCTCCTCCTTTTTCTTTTTCTTTTCTTTTTCTTCTTACTCTTCTTCTTACTCTTCTTCTTACTCTTCTTCTTACTCTTCTTCCTCTTCCTCTTCCTCTTCTTCCTCTTCTTCTTCTTCATCTAATGCCAGAAAAAGCTGGCTCCGAAAGACCAAGGTAAAATATTTACTGTTGGCTATTAAACTGCATCTTTCGAGTTAAGGCTAATGCGCTTCCCACCCAGAAGCATTACCAAGGGGTTAACGCTGCAGCATTAAATTTTTAGACACCGAAACTCTGAAGAGCTTGGGAAGATCTTATAAGCAAAGGAGCACAAATAGAGTGGTGCAGTCACTGAACCACAAGCGGTAGTTTTTAAGTGAAAAGTCATGCAAAGGTACCAGAGCTTCAAGTCTCTGGTGTAACAGGTACATCTACGTCCATCTCTCAGCTCACTCAAGCACGAATAAACTCCTCATCCATCCATTTGAGCGGGCCCATTTGCTCCTTGTAGGTAGAAGTGGTTATTTGCTGTACAGATGCGATTACACAGTCACTTCCTCTTGCCCATGATAACAGCATGTAAAACAAAAAAGTGCCCTTCCTTATACACAAAGGTACTTATCGGCATCCCTGGGCACTGCATACCAAGCACTCAATATGGATTGATGGGAGAGTGGTAGGGACACAACAGGAAATGGACAAGGGCACATTCCCCAGGTTAATAGTGTAATGATGCCCTGTTACTAAAAACCCAGGGAAGCTTTACTAGCAACTCCATGGATGCTTCTAAAGCACTGCCGCTTCTCTTTGTGGAAGGAAATCTGATAAAGCAGCGTTAAAGGCTGCTTCAAATTTTAAAACACCCCTATTAGTAGCCGTTCCCCAATCTATTTCTGCATGCTTCCCCCTCCTCTCTCTAATTCCCTCCACTGGGGAACAAAAATTAACATGTGTTTTTGGCTTCCACTATTATTTCTTAATTTGCAGTCCTTTTAGAGAAGATGGAAATAAGAATGATAGGAAAAGCCTCCCCACATTCAGATTCTAAAGCAAAAAAAGGCTTAATCTTTTGGGTTGTTGTGCACATTTGAAAGTTTCTGAAAGGCTTGTTCAGGTAATGGCTTTCATGGCAAAAACTCTGCCATTTACAAAACAAAACCTTGGATTTTCTCTGCTTGCAATTTTTATTTCCCATAGCGTTTGTGTCTCTTCTGTGTCCACGAGGGATATAGAACTAGAGTTGGAAATAAAGAGCCCCAAATCTAAAGCATTTTGTACATGAGTAAAATATGATCATAATTTGTGAGCCATTGCTCTGGAATTGTGAATCCTTATTAGAGATAAATATCTCTTTATACCACTTTATTACAGAATTTCTGTAGGGCCAATTAGAATTAACATACAGTCTCCTCCCATTCACTGCTCATTGTCTGCATAACAGAGTGGCTCGGCAATGTGAATTTTTTAAAAAAGGAAAATCTGTGTGCAGTAATTAAAAAAATGAATGTCACCTTTTTGGATGAGCCTCAAAATAATTACTAAACAATCCTTGCTTTCAGGAAGGTTGTCCAGAAAAATATGTCGCAGAACAAAGGAGAAAACAGAAAGTAAGATACCACAATCATCAGTCCTTAATGTACCACAGATCTTCAAATAGGTTATGTAATATTCAATAATATAGCTATTATGGAAATGGACGTTAGGGCAACTTAGATAATACCCTTCTTCCCAGCAAATTTATCTTCCATGTCATCTATGTTGCAGCCCTTCAAATATTTGAAAATAATTATCTCCTAAGTACCACTTCCTCGGGGTAATCGTATCCACCTCTTTCTTCACCAGGCTTGGTTTCAAGGCCTTTCACCATATTGCCCTCTTCTGGATACCTTCCAAACCTAATTATTTTGTATCAAAGGTTGCAAGCATAGCACTTTTGAAGCCATGGTTCATAGGTATGGAAATAAGACTGAAATTAGTATAGAAATCAACATATTCTTTGCTGATGTCACTCAGAAAAAGGTTTCTATGAAGTTCCTCCAGGCAAGAAATTCCTACCTACACATTACCTAAACATTTTTCTCTCTCTCCATCTCCCCACTTTCTTTCTGTCCTACAAAGAGTGGCAAAACTGTTCAGAAGCACAAGATATACAGATTTGCTAAGAGACGTTACACAAGGAGATATCTGGGTTTAGAAGATGATTTTTTAAAAAAACTGTTAAGCCTTTTAATTCATATCCCACTCTGTAGGCGAACATTAGTACGTAATGTTTGAAATTTGGTTTTCATGCTAAAATGTATAAGAATGCTTTGTCTTTTATACATCAAAGTTTCAAAAAGACAGCACAGTGGTTGGTGTAGAAATGGGGCAATTTCACTGCATCTCTACTCCTATATACACAAAAATGCTCCCTGGTTCTGACATACTGGAATATGTACAGTCAAAGAGTGCTTGAGGCAAAGATGCCACCCCAGCCTTACATGTGTCGGCTTTCATTTGTCTACAACTGTGCTTATAGATAAAGCAAGCCATCCAGATGTCATCACAAGCAGAGTTCATATGCTGACTGCACCAAGACACAACTGTTTGCTGCCAGCACACAGAGTGGTAAAGCTAAAATATTTAAACTCTGTGCTACTGAACACAACTTTTGAGAGTCACTTAGCATCTGATTACAGCATCTGATTTCAGGATTAATTAACGTACATCCCAATAAAATAATCTCATCCTTCAAAACGTAGGTAGCTGGCATATGCTCTCCTCTGAACAACAGTTTGGAAAGAATACACCAAAGCACACTGAGCAGCCTCTAAGGAAACAAAAGATTTATTGATCATAAATGAAGGCAAAAACATTACACATAACAGGGAAGTACATGTAATAATAATTAGTCCCATTTCTGGTTCTGTGGTTACTTTCAATGACTGTGATGAGTTATGTCTCCCATGAGACTGGCTTAAGAATAATTCTTTGTAGGGTAAGATGAAAGGACATACACAGCTCAGCTCCCTCCTGATTCAAAACGTGGAGATCAATCACTGATCTAACCAGACAATGTCCAGAAAAACCCAATAGCTAACTGAAGCAAATACTGTAAGCTGAAGAAAGGAGAAGAACAACGAAAGAAAAATAAAGAACCAATACTCTTTTATATGTGTCTCTGTGCATGGGTTACAATTCATTTTGCAGTAACAATGGTAAGATTTATTTTGCTAGGTTTATATCTTATCTTTCTTCCAGAAAAGATGGGGCTGGACCCATAGCACTCCATCTCCTCCGTGTTTTCCCTACAGCAACACTCTAATGAAGTACTATAGATTGAACTGAAAATGACTGGTTTAAAGTTACTCAGAACTCCATGGCTAGCTGTGATTTGAAGTTGGGAGTGCCTCGTGCTCCTCAAACACCTAAAGCAGAGTCTCCAAACTTGGAAACTTTAAGACTTGTGGACTTCAACTCCCAGAATTCCTCATCCAGCCATGCTGGCTGGGGAATTCTGGGAGGTGAAGTCCACAAGTCTCAAAGTTGCCAAGTTTGGAGATCCCTGACCTAAACTACTACTCCAGATTTGTCCAAGAGACCAGCATACAAAATCCAGACATTTTTTTATGTTTGAGGACAGAGAGTTCAGCAGGAGTGAAGACAGTCTTTCTCCAGAATCTATATGACAAATTAGTGTTTAATGTTAATTGTCTCTTTCATTTATATCATCCCTTTCCTTCAAGGAATTCAGTTATTTCACAGTTACCATTGCAAGAAAACTTTATCTCATTCGATAATAACGCATCCGATAACCCATTCAAACTGGTAACATAAGCATGCAAGCCTTGACTTACATTATAAAAACTTAGTAACCTTTTAATGCCAATTATACTGGTTTATAAACTGTCTCAGGCTCTTACCCAGAGTTAATCATTTCTTACATAAACCAGGCATTTCAGGGCATTTTGAATATGGCCCATTTCCGATTTGCCGGGAGCAGTGGGTTGAATAATTACAATATTTGTAAAGACAAGCAAGGAGAATTAGTCAATTGATAAATAAAGAAGGACAGGTTTGCTATGGAAATGAGGAGAAGAAAAAAATTATACAAGACTACTACGGAAAACTGTACTTTCAAGAGAATATTCAAGAAGAAAAAGTTAAACAATATCTTCAGAAAGCGAACCTACCTCAGATACCCAAAAACATTGAAACAATGTTAGAAGGAAGTATAACAATGATGGAAGCCTTAAAAAACAGAAGCCTTAAAAAAACAGAATGCTGGGAAAGCACCAGGTCCAGATGGTTTGCCAGCGGAATTTTACAAGACTTTTCGGGAAATATTGAATTTTCATCTTTTAGAAGTTATGAATGAAGTTATGTTAAAGAAAAGAATCCCCAAAACATGGTCAGAAGCATACATTACACTTATACCGAAGGAAGGTACAGGCCTACAGCAAGTTAAAAATTATAGACCTATATCTTTATTGAACTCAGACTATAAAATATTTGCTTCAATTTTGGCAGAAAGACTAAAAAGATACTTAAATAATTTTATTCATACTGATCAAAATGGATTTCTGCCAAAGAGACAAATCAAAGACAATGTGAGAATCATTTTGGATACTCTGGAATATTATGAAGCACACCCTGAGAAGCAAATGGCCTTGATGTTTCTAGATGCTCAAAAAGCCGTTGACAATGTGAGTTGGCGATTTATTTTACTGCAATTGATACAAATGGGCTTTGGTAAGAAATTTATCCAAGCAATTGAAACAATATACCATGAACAAACTGCAAAGATGATGGTCAATGGAGAATTAACAGAATCCATAGATATAAGAAAAGGGACACGGCAAGGCTGTCCATTGTCGCCTCTGCTGTTTGTGTTAACATTGGAAGTCTTGAATAGGAATATCATAGAAGAAAAAGAAATAAAAGGAATGAAAATTAAAAAGGAGGAGTATAAATTGCAAGCTTTTGCAGATGACCTGGTATTTATATTAGAAGACCCATTGGAAACAGCACCCAAATTAATAGAAAAAATAGAAGAATACGGAAAAGTAGCAGGTTTGAGAATAAACAAAGACAAAACAAAGATATTAACAAAGAATATGTTAGCAAGATGAAAGAAAGAGTTGGAAGAAATTTTAAAAATACAGGTCACGAACAAGGTTAAATATTTAGGGATTCATATTACACCAAGATGCAGTACGCTGAAGGAAGATAACTATGTTAAACTCAAACAGCAGATTGCAACAGATTTGATGAAATGGGAAAAATTGCAACTATCATTGATTGGGAGAATATCCACAATTAAGATGAATATATTGCCTAGAGTTTTACATTTATTCCAGACAATTCCTATTTGATTAGGGAAAGAGTTTTTTGAAGATTTAAATAGAATGGTATTGAAATATATTTGGCAGGGTAAAAAAGCAAGAATAAAATTAAAAATGCAAGAATAAGAGGAGGGTTTGCCTTGCCCAATTGGGAGCTATATTACCAGGCGACAAGTCTGATGTGGGTAAAGGAATGGATAACACTAAGAAACAGTAGATTATTGACTTTAGAAGGCCATGACTTGCTGCTGGGATGGCTTGCCTTTCTCTGGTATGAGGGAACTAAAACACAGGGGTATTTCAGAAGACATTATATTCATGAGGCATTGTTTTTGGACTGGGAGAAGATAAAAAGACAATATTACTTAAAAATTCCAACACGGATATCAACTATTGAAGCTTTTTCTTATCCAATAATATATAAAAAGGAACAAACAGTTAGATATGGGGAGATATTGAATGAAAAGGGTGAACTTAAATCTATGCAAGCGTTGGAAGAACAAGGTGTAAAAATGAATTGGTTTTCATATTTGCAAATACAATCTAGGTTTGATAAAGACTCTAAGGCAGAAGGTATTTACAACAAGTTGACTGATTTAGATAAAATTTTGATGGGTACTGATGAAAAGGTAATTAAAAAACTTTATGGACATCTATTAGAATTTAATTTGGAGGAGGAACAAGTCAAAGAAACAATGATTGCTTGGGGAAAAATTTTGGATATGGGATTGATTTAGAAAAATGGCAAAAATTTTGGTCTCAAAATTATAAAATGACAATGTCAACTGCATATAAAGAAAATTTGTATAAGATGTTTTACAGGTGGCACTTACCCCCAACGAGACTTGCGAGAATGTTTAAGAATAAATCAGATAAATGCTGGAAATGTCATCAGATACCTGGTTCATATTACCATATGTGGTGGACATGTTCAGATGCGAAGAAATATTGGACTAAAATCCACACATGGTTGGAAAAAATGGTAAAACAACATATAGACTTTAAACCAGAGATCTTTTTATTGGGAGTCATACTGGACTAAAGAACTGAAATATTTGATTGTAAATGTTTTAACAGTGGTTAGAATTGTATTTACAAAGAACTGGAAAAATGACAAAATACCTATGCAGGAGGAAGTTATCAAAAAAATTATGGACTGTGCTGAAATGAGTAAACTGACATTTGAAATTAGAGAACAAGAAGACAAGCAATTTTATATGATATGGGATTTGTTTTATCAATGGTTGGATAAAAAGGCATGGTAATGTAATAGACTAGATAATTTTGTAATAGAAATTTAGTAGACTGATATAAAACATAATATAGATATATATAACCACTGGTTGAAAGTATAACACAAATTTTAAGATAAAACTTGGAGCATCTCGTATAAAATGATGGAATAAATAGTTTAGTCATGGATGATTAATAACTGATAAATATATAAGCATATGTTAGTTCGACAATGTGAAGACTGATATAAATTGTGAGTAAATGACTACAAAAGGATAGCACAAAAGATATGTAACCAACTGACACACTGTATAAAATGGAAGATGTTTTTATGTTTTGTTTGTATATGTTTGCTTTTAAAAATAATTTTTTAAAAAAAGATTACAATATTTGTACTTTTTGAGGCTGAAATCTTATGGACATTTCCCAGAAGCTTATTTCGGGGGGCGGGGGGGCGGGGGGGGGACATGGATGTTATCCCTTTGTAAAAGAGATGAAGTAGTAGTCCAAATTGCTTTGCCTTTATTGCCATCAAAGATATCCATGGAGTGAGGTAGGGAGGACGGCATCTATTGTGATGTTGCGATATAAACTGTACCACTTAAGTATTTGCATGCAAAGTCATGATGCAAGTGTGAAAGTGTGCTGTTTGAGACAGGGTGTCAGTATGTCTGCTTCATTTTTTTTGGTGTCATTATGGCTAGTTACAGAACTGACGATTACCACTCGGTCATCTTCCCATCCTCAATTTACTAAAATTGATGACTAGTCAAGGCCCTATGAAGGAAAACAAGCAGTCAATATTATAGTTGCTGGGTGTTCTGATTTTGTCAAGCTACGGTCAAATAACAATTGGCTCCCAGCCATGTTAACAAAGTGCCAGCAGAACTTTTTTTTATTATTCCTAGGTATTGACAATGCAGAGTGGATTTAAGTTTTTTCTTGCCACATATTTTAGTTCAGGGTTTTTTGTTTTTTTAAATTATGTTCTGTAGCACTCCAGGAGGAAAAAAACAAAATAGGACAAAGGAGAAGTTATTTGAACGCAGTCAGGTGACCATAGCAATTTTCCTAAGATAGGGGATGATTTGTTTTCTTATGCAAAAAATGTCATCACCACCATTTCACAGATCAGGAATTTTGATTTTTTTAAAAAAGATTTTCTAAATGACATCAACTTTAAAGCCCTAAAATGGGACCCCGCCAGTACAAAATGTTGCAACCATCTTAAATTATTTTAAGAATTAAAATCGCTTTTTAGTTGAGCTAGTCGCTAGCGATTGCTGGATATGCCTATGGTTTTTTTGGCATCAAAAGGGAACTGCTTTACTACTTACTTTCTTCGAGGATATTTTTTTAAACATCTCAGCCTAACTTTGGGATTTCTAGTGATGTCCCATCCAGATATGAACTTGGTCCTTCCTTAGGTAGCTTTCTGAGGTAAGCTAGAAGCTGCCACTTAACATGGTGTTTTCAGAATTATTTTTAGAATTATTTGAGCAAACTTTTTGAGGATTGAAATGACAGCAGGAATGGGTACAGTGAGTAAATTATCGCCTTCTGAACAACAATTTCAGTATATTCTGTGGTCCATGCTTTAGTAATAGAAAACCAAGAGATATAACAAGCAGGGATTTATTTATAATTATAGACTAAAATAAGTAAGTTAGAAGCTAACCTATTTTATTGGAGTAGCAGAAATATCCATTGGATTTTCTTACAGCTTATAATGATGAATAAAGGACAAATTTCAATTTTCTCTAACACCTCTTTGATTAAGTATCCATTTACTTAGCCTTGTTATGATACTCATTCGTCAATTAACATGCTATCAAAAGTAAAGAGACTTATTTACCACGCCAGGCCCAACTATACATTTGTAGACTAGAAGAACAAAATATGTTCCATCACTCCCAAAATCAAAGTCAGTGGTGGGATTCAAATCCCACAGTGGTAAATTATTTACCACTGGTTCAGTGGGCGTGGCTTAGTGGGTGTGCTTTGTCTAACATCACCGCACAACTTTCCCCACATCAGCTGAGACCTGCAGCGCCAATCAGCTGAGAGGATAAAGAAGAGAAAAGCGCAGGGACAGGTGGGAGGGCTGATAGGATTTTTTCCCCTCCTTTCAGCTGATCGTCGGCTTTTTTTTACTACCGGTTTGGGTGAACCGGTCTGAACCGGTACCATACCACCATTGAAAAAGTGCAAGCATCTGAGGCCAACCAACCAAATTTCACACAGAGCTTGAAGATCTCTCAAGGGTCTATCCAGACTAACTGCCAAAATATACCATTTTCAGATCACTATCATAACGTCCTTCTCCTCCTCCTCTGCTTCTGCAACTGAGTTTCACCATTTTCAATACAGTAAGGGTGCATAGAACTGCAATGTTATATACCAGCAAGGCATTTTTGAAAGTGTTTCTAAATAAATACGTATAACAGCAAAAAACAAACAGAGGGAAAGAAATGACAGCCTTGTATCTCAACAATACCTTTTCTAATTTCATTCTGCAAAAAAAAAAAAAAAAGTCATTAATTTCCTAGAATTCATACATGAGGACTTTTCAAAAGGTGTTTCTATCCTTTGGACTATGCAAATAGAAAGTATATAAGAAATCCAAATGATTGGTAACAGTAAAGCACTCATGGCTCAAATCTCTTCATCCTTTTGGTTTTTCTGATTGTTACTATTACCTTGATATTTGCATAATACTTAAATAAGCTAAAAGGAATCCTTGACTTACAACCATTTATTTAGTGACCATTCAAAGTTACAACAGCACTGAAAAAAGTGACTTAGCATAGTTTTTGACTTACTACTATTGAGCATTCCCATGATCACGTGATCAAAAGTCAGATGCTTGGCAACAGGTTCATATTTATGACAGCTGATGTCATGTGATCACCTTTTCCTTCTGACAAGCAAAGTCAATGGGTTAGCTAGATTCTCTTAATAACCACATTACTAATTTAACAACTGCAGTGATTCACTTAACAAGTGTGACAAGAAAGGTCATTGAAATTGGTCCAGACTCACTTAATAACTGCCTTGCTTAACAACAGAAATGTTGGACTCAATCGTGGTTATAAGTCGAGGACTACCTTTAGAATAGTGGTGGGGAAGCTGTCAGTTATTCCTAAAATAAGCTAAAAATCAAATCTCAGGTTGACCCTATGACACTCTTTAAGCGGGGTTTGCCTTGCTTCCAGTTTGGTTATGCTATTTAAAGAGGGGTGAAGCAGAAATTGTGACGAACTGAAAGTTTCCCGAGATCAAAATTTTGATTGAACTTATCGTCACATTATGCGGCAGCTGCAATTTCAGGTTAATCCTTGGCTGAGATATATATTACATCCTTCTCCTTGATATGATATGCCTGCCTGCATTTGTCCAAATATGTCTTTGTCTCATTTACCAAATTATTTGTAGATACATTTTAAAAAACGATGCAAAACGAAAGTGCAAACCCTACGAAGAAAACACAACCTCCTTCTTCCCTTTCACTTATGATGCAGATTTCTTCAACTTCTCTTTAAATATGTGGCATTCCGGTTCTAAACTTTCAGCACTATGGAATCTAGAATCCAATGTAATCTGGAGGTCACATCAGGTTTAGTAAGGCTGATATAAACACAGTGGGAAATGATACCTGTTTAGGACAGTACAGCGATTCCTACAGAAAGGCATTTTATCCACACTAAGAGCCAGGAAAGTTTAAGCCTTGATGTGATCTTAGAAAATGATCACTGAAATAAAATAAAATAAAAAAGTGGGGGGAGGCACAATCTGAGATTAACAAATCAAATCAAATCCATCTTTATTATTATGGGCATAAACCAGCATAAAGATTAACAAGAAACAGCTGATTTTTTTTAAAAAAGAAACCTGGTTCTTGTTTTAACCAGATGTTTTCGTACATGTCTCGTACAAGGATGAGTAAAGACTAGAGAGAAATTAGAATGTGGCTGAAGTTGGATTCCATATTATAGTCAATCAGCATGGCTTACTTTGTGCCACTGATATATTATTCTAGTAGTGTGGCTAAGGCAGGTGAGGTCTGAACATACCTTTGATCTATTCCAAATTATCAAGGACTGAGATTGGACCTGCTCCAAGATTGGCTTTCTTTTGAAGACAATGCTCCAGGAATCAATCTGGCAAATAAAACCATCAGCAAAGAAGTTGTCCATAAGGAATCATGGCGGAAAGCCATCTGGAAGCTGCAGTGCAAAAAGTTAAGGACTTTTTATTCAGTCCTTTTTCTCGGTTCATCTCTTTTCTATCCCAAAAGGTTTTTTAGGCTCAAAAACTACAAGTAGAGAGATATTAAAATGCCCTTAGTTTCAGATGCAGTTTGAGGATTATGGATACTTTTTTCTACTTCTGCATGGGAGGTATCTAGCATAATGGTTTGTCCAACATACAGTTTGAACAATGTTCTTAATATTATTTTTACTTTATATCATAAAAATTACTTGTTATATATATCAAAATCCAATATAATATTTCAAAAAATTTTCTGTACATTTTATAAAAAATGTATGAGACCTACAAAACCACATAGAGTCATAACATGAACTGGCTCATTTGCTTTTATTGGAGCCCAGCATAGCAAGCATATTTTTTTTTTAAAAAAAATTCAACATTGAATACTGACTTCTACTCTAATCTGTTTGAACAAAGCTACATTATTAATCTGCAATTTTCTTTGCTTGATATCAAAACAAACACAACTGGGGAACCAAAGACTTTGTTCTTTTCTTCTTCATCATACTTCAGTTTCTGTAAGTACAGTATATTACTTTCTGTTATGCATGTGCTTCAGAGAAATACTATACAGTCTGCTGATAGCACAGGTTTGGTTTTATTGCTTATTTCTGAAGTAAATAAGGAGGACTACCATCTTTAGTGGAGATTTCCGATCATGCCCTATCTGTGTCCTGAACTACTCATGTTCTGTTTGTGGAGGGTATTACTTTTGTATGGATCTTAGATTTAACCACCTGGCTCCTTGTCTCTCTACAACAAGGGTCTTCAAACTTGACAGCTTCAAGACTTGTGGACTTCAATTCCCAGAATTCCTGAGCTAACATGACCGGAGGAGGAATTCTGGGAGTTGAAATCCACAAATTTTAAAGCTGTCAAGTTTGAAGACCCCTGCTCTAAATTATTGCAGGACAAAAAGGCTACTGGACTACATGCCTCCAACACATCCATTCACACAACCCATGAAAGCACACAAATTATATCTCTTGGATACACTTTTTAGATATACTTGGATTATTCAAGTTTCACTCCTGCAGGATTTTTTTCATTTTCTTTCTGCGACTGTACCCCTGGATAGCTAAAGAGAACATTTTAAAAAAGCATAGGAAAAAAATATCTTTAAGAATATATATTTGTCAGATTTGTGCTACTCTATAAAATAACCAAATATTATTGATTGATACAACTCAGTATAAGCCAAATTCCTTTCTTCATCCAAATGAGCTGGTTAAAAAAAGGAAGAATATATAGCATAGCCTGATCCCAGGGGTGGGATTCAAATTTTTTAACAACCGGTTCTCTGGGCGTGGCTTAGTTGGTGGGTGTGGCTTGGTGGTCATATGATTGGGTGGACATGGCTTGGTGGTCATGTAATTGGCTGGGCGTGGCCAACTCAATATCACTCAAATCGAGGCACGCATCTCCTCGCCTGGCCTCTCGTGACTGTGGGGATGCTGCAACAGTCGTAAGTGTGAAAAATGGTCATAAGTCACCTTTTTCAGTGCCATTTTAACTTTGAATGGTCACTCCACACAAGCAAAGTACCAGCAAAGGAGGAAAAAAACCTCCAGAGATGTTCCTGAGACAGGAAGTCTAGTCCTGCCTAGAATGTAATTAGGGTTAACGGAGAGGCAGTTTCTGTAAGCAACACCAGAATGTTTCCTTCCTGCCTTTCTTACAGGATTAGGCCAGTAATTTCTTCTAACAACTGGTTCTCCGAACTGCTTAGAATGTTAACAACCAGTTCTAGCAAATAGGTGCGAACTGGTAGAATCCCACCCCTGCCTGTTCCTCATTTTTACAGGTACGCATATGGTTGTAAATTACTATATTTAATTTATTCTCTTTCAGTATGTTTGATGGGATATGAGCATTTGGTTAAAGTGTCAGAACAGCTGTGGAGGACACTGAAGAAAGATGAGTCACTTGCTGTACTACCTTCTTGTTCTCGTTGAGAATGATGATAATTGTTTATATATATTTTTTCCAGAATACTATGAAGTTGGCTTGTTCCTTCTTCTCTAATTCTGCAGATCAGCCAATTCTTTTTATCAAGGCCCAATGCATATATGGAAAGAATAAACAGCATAAACAGGCAGATAACTTGAAATATACTTCAGTGAAGAATTTCTCTATTTTATTCAGTTTATTTAAAAGCAAAGAAAGTTAAATTTATCCAATGATAAATAATCATTTCAACCACAGATGTACTGTGTACAGCACACTGTCCTCTCAGTGTAATTAACTGGAGTCTGAGTCAGACCTGAATTGCAGCTTAAAGTATCCATTTTGAGCCGCGGTGGAGCAGTGGTTAGAGTGCAGTATTGCAGGCTACTTCTGCTGCCTGCCGTCTGCCTGCAACTTGGCAGTTCGAATCTCACCAGGCTCAAGATTGAGGCAGCCTTCCATTCTTCTGAGGTGGGTAAAATGAGAACCCAGATTGTTGCGGGCAATAGGCTGACTCAGTAAACTGCTTAGAGAAGACTGTAAATCACTATAAAGCAGTATATAAATCTAAGTGATAATGCTATTGCTATTTTCATGCGTCCAATTTTGTATTTTATTAGCACTGAATATTTAATATATTTTTGGTTGTTTGGTTGTTCATGATCCTATTTACCCAAAAGCTCTGTCTCAGGGCTTCTCCCATGGTTTCTGGTTTCTAAAGTTTAGGCAGACTATTTTATTTCTCTATCTTACTTCAAAGTTGGAATGAATTTTATTAAAAATTAATACATTTTAAATTAATTAATTACCACTGCTACTTAGACCCTGATTTTTGTAGCTGTTCTGAATCGCCATCTGTTATTACTTCTTTATTTATTTATTTATTAGTTGAATGGAGTGCTTTGTATTCAGATATATTGTATACTGTAATTTTACGTTTAACTTTTGGTCACTATTTTAAGTGTTATGTAAGCTACTTTGGAGAAACTTCTATTTTAACGGACAGAATAAATAGATAAACTTAAAGAATACAGACTCTGAGGACTTAGTCTTTACTTCATATCCTTTCTACCAAAGAGACCAACATGACATTATTTTCTATCTATACCTTCTTCATAATATTGCCTTAAAATGCCCTTCTTAAACACACACAATAAGCTTTATGGCTCTGTGGGAACTTGGATTTAGCTCTAGCAATGATTCAACCCATTATAACTAGAGGGGGAATTGCTTACCAAAAGAAGCTGTTTTCAATAGCATTCCCTGCTGGCACATTCTGCCGGCTTTTAGTGTCAAAAGCGAATTCATGCCTCAAGTAGATTTTTTTGGATCCTAAAGCAAGACTGGACACAATCCAATATTGAATTAAGTGCACTTAACTCTGTCTCTATTGAATGACTACTCTAATGTGATCTGCTGTGGCATGACGTCCCACTTTCACTCCTTCGGTCAGTTAAGACAGATGAATATATTTATGAATAAAATAATTCAATCCTAGAATAGGATTGTTCAAGAAAATACATTTAATGTCAGCATTTGACATCAACCTTCCGTAATCTGCAACGGGTAAGTTTGCAACATCAAAAAGCTGAATGTGCAAATAAGATTAAAGAGGACATTCATGACTTCGCATAATGTTAGACCTCTTCACCCAATCTGTGTGTTCTCCATTTATGCAGCCATTGGTTTCCAGAAATCTAAACAGTTGCCACACTGGCTGAAGGATTCTGAGAATTCAAGTCTACCCATCTGAAGAGACCTGTACTTGAAAGACATCTGCACTTTTGGAAAAAGTTCAGAGAACAGCAACTAAGATGATTAAAGGCCTGGAGACTAAAACATATGAAGAACGGTTGCAAGAATTGGATATGTATAACTTAGAGAAAAGAAGGACTAGGGTGACATGATAGTAGTATTCCAGTATTTGAGGGGCTGCCATAAAGAGGAGGGAATCAACTTATTTCCCTAACACCAGAAGGTAAGGCAAGAAACAATGGATGGAAATTAATCAAGGAGAGAAGCAACCTGGAATTAAGGAGAAACTTTCTGACAGTGAGAACCATTAACCACTGGAACAGCTTGCCTCCAGAAGTTGTGGGTGCTGCTTTTTCAAGAGGCAACTGGACTTTCCGATTTTGCTTTGAAGACATTTTACTTCTCATCCAAGAAGCTGAAGAAACGAAACATCTTCAAAGAAAAACCAGAAAGTCCAGTTGCCTCTTGAAAAAGCACCTTTGGGACGACCATGACCCGGATGACTGAGAATCTCCACAGATATTCTAATTGATTAATTCTGGAAAAAAACCATCTTTTTATCCTTCAATCTGCATATCTTCAGTTTTAGTGGACAATCACATCTTGTCCCAGCATCCATTATTATATTTAATAGTGCATAGATATTTTGAAATGTGGGGAAAGGATTTAATATGCAATTTATATGTTTATAATGTTAAGCATCAAAGATCAAAACAATTGCATAAAAATCAGAGAAAGTCAATGTAGACAACTGAAAATTGCAAATATTGACAGAGGTATCAAAAGACCAAAATTGCTTGTATTTCAATACAGTATCTACTAGGAAAAAAAACTGTTTATCTCTTAAGAGGAGTTATTGCTTAGCCAGGAGTTATAACCACACAAAGAAATGAGAAGAATAACACAGCAATGTTGTAATTTATTATCATTTAATATTCCACTATTTGGTTTAAACTTCCAGCATCCCCTTTTTATTTATGAAACTGTGACTAGGAAAAAAAACAGTTCTCTGCTTTACACTTTCATCTAGATATGTATAATGGTACTTCCAGTTTATTTCATTTAAGGAAAAACTAGCAGACCTGCCTCTTAATCCTCAGATTGAGATGGTAGAATAGGCATCTGAGGTAAGCAAATAAATATCACTTTATAACCAGTGTCATCATCCTAACGTTTCTTTCAAATCTTGAAAAACAAAACCAAGAAACTTGACAGCCTAAGAGATAATTTAAGTATAAACAATATCACTGGCTACAAGAAAGAAAACTACAATCTAAAAACTGATGCCCTGGCTAGATGATGAGGAGCCTGGGTTATTTACGCTAACATTTCACAATATTTTCAAACAGACCTTATAAAATAAACAAAAGCCGCTAAATTCTACTCTTTGTTTATGCAAAATTTTAGGGGTTAAGTATGGCCAAGGTTGCCATAAGTCTTGATAAAGCTGGTATCAACAAGGGTTATTTATGCCAACACTGTAAACCATCATTGCTGATGAACTGAGTTTCATAAGCATCATTCCCTCTACCCTCTAAAATATTGATATCAAGGCTATTTAGAATCTTTCTGGTATTTCCTCTTTATCTCAATTGTTAGTTGGAAGAAGTTTTATAGCAGTTATAAATGCTTTAGGGAATTTATTGGCTTTCACCCACTGCTGAGTTGAAGTTCCTTGGGCCAAAGAGAAGTAGGAAGTCTCTTTTACCAACCCTAACTTTGCTTCTCCTGCCTCTATTTCAATTCTCTGCTGTCATTAGATTTTTCTCCAAGATAACAAACCTCATCAAATTTTGTACACCTTGGAAGCTGCACTTGGATGGTTTTGGAATAAGGAGGAAAATGGGACTTCAGCACTTAATACAGTTAACGATGACTTAAGATTGTCTTACTCATAGCTGAAAATGAAATGAAGACAGTGTTATGGGCCACAGTGTAAAATACTATAAAGACAGTTTGGTGTAGTAGCTGAAGCATTGGACTAGAACATGGGTGTCAAACTCGCAGCGTCATCTTGCCGTCACATGACATATTGTGACATTTTCCCCCTTCACGGAGCTGGGGTGGCGTGGCTTGCATGTGACACATCCGGCCTGCTGGCCACCAATTTGACACCTCTGGATTAGAAGCAGGGAAATTCAACTTGTAGTCCATCCTGAGTCTTGGTGTTTGGGGCCAGCCTCTCTCTCTGAGCCTGACCTATATCACACATTTGCTTTTGTGAGGTGAAAATGGGTCTTGTGCTACACTTGATAGAAGAAAATACTACATGAAACTAAGGCTACTTTAAAACAGATGTTGCCAGAGCACATTTGTGTTGTGGGCTTAGGTGGAAATCAGAAAGGCCCTATCAATTAATAAAGAAAAATTGATAATTCTTTCCAGTGAAAAGTCCATCTATTTAACTCACTCATGTGTGTGCTTATTTTTCCCTGCTTCTGCTTCTACTATTTTAATTTTCAAGAAAGTCTGGGCAAAGGGCAATGCCCGAAAGAAGTACAAAATGACATAAAGCATGATATATAAATATATACACATACACACTGTGGGTGTTACATACACTGAATGTTTTAAGTTTTGTTAAGTGGCCACTTAATAATATGAAGCAGCAAAAGCTGAAGAGCCACCCTGGAATTTTTGAAAAATGAAATCACCTGGTTCTTCTTTCAGATATATTATTATAGAGTTCAAAAGTCCATGGCAGAAGATTCTAAAATTAGCCTTTGAGTCTTCTCCAGAATCTTCAAAGAGATTCAATTCCCTGAACTAAGAAAGATTAATCAACTAGGTAAAGAATTTTCCAACTTATTAATAAATGTTTGAACTGACTCATTCCCTCCTCCCCACAACACTTCAGTACATTTATCAAAAGGTAAAGAAGAAACAACACCACTAGTTTTCAAATATTTCTATCTCCAAAATGCCTTGTCCAATTATGCATATACCTTCCAGGGGGGGGGGAAGAAGAGAAAGAGGGGGGGGGGGCAAGGACCACACACAGAAAAAAACACATCATGTGTGATACAGTCAAGTTAAGTTGTGGAAAAGGAATGCTCTAAAATTTGACTTACTATGGTGAACTTGATGCAAAACCTTAAAGACAACTATCTTCACATCATTTTTTCCCCCAGTACACTGATATGAAAGTAGAACCATACTCTGATTCACCACAGACATTTTCTTATGAAGGATTGCAATTCAGTCTTAGCAAAAACACAAATCTCTCTTACTCAGGAATTTACAAAGATTATTTGTTTGAAATAACAAGCAAATAACACTGTAAAATTTAAAACAATTTTACAAATAAATATTATTTGTAAATATTCTAATAAGGAATGGCTGTCATCTAACAATGTGTTAGAAAAGCTATGTCCAATTTAAGAAAGTAATGAAAATTACTTTCTTAAAAAAAAGCAAGTACCTGGGTAGAAGTCTGCATCTTTCTGAGAAAGCAAGCAAGAAAGAAAAAAGCGAAAGTCAGTGTTATAAATCAGCAGCCCTCAACTTTTTTGTCATCAGGGACTAGTTTCATGGAAGATAGTTTTTCCATAACCTGGGGAGGGGAGATGGTTTCAGTTTCACTTGCTAGCCCACCATTCACCTCCAGCTGTGCAGCCCGGTTCCTAACAGGCCACGGACTGATTCTGGTCTGTGGCCCGGGGGTTGGAAACCCCTGTTATAAGTGTCCAGATGATCCACAGCTGGCTCTGTAGGAACACAGTGCCTTAAAAGGCATTAACATCTCTAGAAAGTGAATCATAGTAATTGGTGCTAAATTTGTATAATTTACTTCAGCAGTAATGCACCATATGCAGTTTCTGTCGAGGCTTCAAACGCAAGCCAAAAAAAAAGGCCATAAAGTAGGGAAAAGATAGCTGAGGACTTGCCTTTATAATTCACTTTTTAGACACCCTGAAACAGAAAATTAAATTCAGCTTCAAGGGCTTCAGTCACTTCCATTATCTGACAGTTGGCTTTTTTTACCTGCCCTGTTTTAGTAGATGTTTCTCCCTTGGTACTTCTGCCTGTGGAATGTACCTGAGTGAGAAGTGCTATCGCATCTTCCAGCTGAGGTATCCAGTAGTGGGCAGCAAACACATCCAACACACACACACAACAACAATCCTGTGAGGTGAGTTGGGCTGAGAGAGAGTGACTGGCCCAACATTGCCCAGCTGATTTTCATGGCTAAGATAGGACTAGAACTCACAGTCTCCTGGTTTCTAGCCTGGTGCTTTAACCAATAGCAGATATACTAGATGGAGCCATCACATAAAAAGTGAGTAAGTACTAAGGTCAGGGGGAAATTGTTTATTTGACAGAATAATTGTGAAGATACCCTCACAAAACAATTTCTATTAGGGCACCAGTGTCTATGGAGATTCTCAGTCATTCAGGTCATGGTTATCCCAAAGGTGCCTTATCAAAAGGCAGCTGGACTTCTTGGATGGGAAGCAAAATGTCTTCAGGGTAAAACCAAGTCCAGTTGCCTTTTGAAAAAGGAAACATGACATTTATCAGCAGCCCTTTGGATCAAGGGAGCCCTTTGCTTGAAAAGTTTAATAAGAATCACAGAAAGTTTTAATTTTATCCATCCCATGCCACCATTTGAGGTAATATAAAAGAAGAGCTTGAAAAGGGGAAAATGTGAATATTCACACCAAGTAGCTTTTACAAAATACTGCATTTTATTTTACTGAGTACTAATTTTAATGAATGATTTTTGGAACATTTACATCAAGCTGTGAGATCATCAGGGGATTTGAGGAAGTTATATAGGTATTTACCTCTATTTCTCTATTATCTGAATCTTGGAAAGGCCCAAAAGAAGATTTCACAAAACTGAAGCATAGTGTGAAACCCTCTCCCACATCTCAAAACAAGAAAGAAATATAAATCAATTCTTGAAGTTGTGTAACTTATTACTTCCTCCTAGGAGCAATGGGAAAGAAAAGGAAATATGTATTGTGTTCCAACAAGACAATATAGTAACCGGGGTTACATAATCTTGGCTGCAAAAAACCCTGACAACAATTGATGGCAGCAAGAATTAAAGTCTTCTATATTTTTTACTGCCATCTGATAGTCAACCAGATGTTGCAGTCCAAATCTGGTTGGCCGAATCATAGCACAACAGTCTCTCATCTTTTTTTTAATTTTCACTTCCATACTCTGGTCAGTGAGAACATGTCAATGTATTTCAGTGTCAGTTCATTCCAATTTTTATTTAGAATGTTTTAACTGCACCATTAAATTATTGCTTAAATCAAAGCTAAGCTTGGTAATAATGAAGATGGTTATGTTTTTAATAACCCACAACACAACCCTGTGTTGTGTCCTGCTGTTTAAAGTTTGAGATCAGCCAGGAAATAACAATGCTATTACAATGAGCAGCTTATTAATTATTTTAAGGATTAAGTTGCCAGTCCTAGCTATGTTAGGGTTATTAACAGTATGTTGTGGGTATGATAATAATAACTTGGATGCTAAGACTCACAGGAGGACTATACTTAAAACTGTTATCCTTTGGCACAGAATACATTTTGGGTGATCTTTCTTAATTAAAAGATTTCAATCTAATTCATGTTCTAACTCATTTTTCTGGTCCTTTGTTTCGAACCATGTAAGTGGGTGCTAGGTGTTCTGAAAGAAGAGCTGACTGTGCAAGCTCAGGTTTATACATACACAAATACAGGAACATGGTGTTCTTGATGAGATGAGAGACATGATAAAGGCATGGAACATGGGCAAAATATCTCAGAATCTCAGGATATGGGCTCAGACGGAAGACTAAGAAGAAATGCATATTTGGTCTTGGCTGATTAACATTTATCAGCAGAATCATCAATTCACAATAGGCTGGCTCTGAAACCTATTGCTTTTTTCAAATGCCATCTTCTACTTTCTAAAGACTTAACTGTGATCAGGTCACTTACTCTTTTTAAAAAAAATTGTTTAATTTGTTAGTGAAGTATAACAAATAATAATAATAATATATGAGTGATTGGATGACGAAACTTTCAAAATACCAAATACAATCTTTTTCTTCCTTTTTTCTATCTCACACACTTTCCCTTTCTCACTTTTCAAAATAAAAGTATAAAAAAGATAAAATGGTAACCCTGATCCAACTCAAGACAATGAATGGTGAATGGAGTCAGGACAACATTCAAACTTTAGATAAAGAAGAAAAATAAATGGTTTTTCCTCATCAGTAGATAGGCAGTATTTTATAAACATATGATCAAGCATTAAATATAAAACATATAGGAAGAGAATACATTGCTTGAGAAGCAAGACAAAAATTGTCTGTAAAAGTATCTAGGATTTAAATTGTAAATTGATGGTTTTCTTTATAGCAAGAGCACTTAAGACTTATATACACCTCTTTACAGTGCTTTCCAGTCTTCTCTAAGCGGTTTACAGAGTCAGCATATTGCCCCCCAACAATCTGGGTCCTCATTTTACCCACCTCGGAAGGATGGAAGGATGAGTCAACCTTGAGCCTGATGAGATTTGAACTGTCAAATTGCAGTTTATTAATCTATTTGATAATGTCTTGTTTAATTAGATTAGGAACAATTATTGTGGTTAATCAATATTTGACACTAACAGAAACTGTGTTCCTATTTAAGATAAATACTTCATTAGGAATATTAAAAAGTAGACCCAATACAGGATATAAAGTATTGGAAGAAATATTTGTCTCACGCGTAGTGAGGTAGTTTTGACTCTCAGAGCATAGGACAATCAATAGCTCTGGAACTGATGAACTTTATAATTTTGGTATTGATGGGAGTGATCCACATGCTTATTCAATTTTTTCATCTGTTTCACAGACTGTCAGGATGTTAGAAATCTGGAAGGAAGATTTCTGATTTGATCAGAGTTTATTGTGAGACCCAAAGAACCGCACATAAGCCTTACAACAACAGTGCTTCTACCCCAAAATCCACAGTTGCAGTCTAAGGCAACTGAGACTGCCATTCGCAGAACTCTTATGTCAACAGGATCAGTAAACAAGTATTAATGTTTCTTCTGTTGAAATCATCTGAGGGGAATTCAGAGCAGTTAGCTGCAGAGAGCAAAGGATAAGATTGAAGAGGAGAACTGTGTCAGCCTCAGGAAGCCGGCGGGATACAGCTGATAGGAGAAGGTAGAGAAGCGGCTTCAAAGATGAGCAACGTCTTCTCGCTTGAGTGCTGTGCAAATTCCACACTCCTTGTAAGAGAGGGTCAATAGCAGCATTGTGTGAGCTCTAAGCGTCCCCTATGCTAATAAATACACCATCCTCAAAGCCAATAAACAGGGCCTCTGGGCAACGTAAAAAACAACAACAACCAACCTCTGACATTAGCAGAAGTTTGTTATGGAGCCTGGCTTCTGAGTGCCTGGAGTGCCAAAAAGATCCCACCCACACCCCATCTGTTCCAGCCCCACCAACTCCTCTCAAGCCGTCTGTTTCGTGTCACTCAGTTGGGATGGATCCTGTTAAAGATCTGATGTTCACTGAAGACTCTAAGGTGTCTGGAACATCTGCCTCTAATCATAAACACCACAGCTGGCAAGGATGTGATTGGGTGGTGGTAAGGGGTTGAAATCACCTTGATCCAGCACACGTTTGCTTTGATGTGCCTGCAACAAGTTTGCTGCCCAAAGAAAAAGGCCCAAGGATCTTTTTTTAAGCCTCCCCCCCCACCCCCAACTAAAAATAATAATAATACAAAAATACAGAGTCTTAACACACCAAAAATCATAACCATATGACTCTCCGTTCCATGCCTGGCTTCTTTGTGTGCATGTGTGTTTGTGCCTCTCTAAAGAGAAACCAAAGAAGAAGAATCTGACAATGATAACATGAAACATGTCTGAGAGATAATGGGAAATTCAGAAGAAAATATATCCAAAAGAGAATTGGACTGCTGCTACCAAAAATGGAAAAAAAACTCTCCTGCCAAAGTGTGTTCACTGTAGTAAACTTAAGCAAGAAGATGTTACTTAACAGACATACTTAACAGGGGGAAAAATATTTTCTCCCTACAGTTTACATTCAGATATTGCAGATAAACACCTCTTACCCTTCTTGAGTTTTGAAGGAAGCTCTGCAAAATAAAACAATTTTTATTTGATCTTACATCAGCATAGACTATTATTTCTGTAGAGTAATAGAAGTGACACCCTCCCCTTAATGTTACTGTACCACATATTCTTTTAGCATTGATAGCTTGATAAGCATATGGACATGAGAAAAAAGAGAAGTACCTAAAGGAGTGTGTCACTCTGCTTCTCTAATTATGAGATCTTAATCTTATGTAAGTCAATGGACTAGTGAGATTGATTGAATTGTAAGAAGCCTTTGGGCTAGTCCGTTTTCAGATCTAAAAAGGAAACTGCACAAAATGAGTAGCAAGTTAATTTCACTGCATATGCTCAAGAGGCAGCTGATGTTTCCAAAAATTTGGATGGGTGGGGCAGAGGAAAGGAAAAGTTTAACTTTCTCTAAATTTGGGGAATGATCTATTGATTTTCTACAGGCATGTAGGATAGTTACACTGATACATACACATACCATTTAAAATAAAAACATTCATCACCCCAAACTGGATGCCTAATGCAATTGCCAGCAGGGTCTTTATGCTGAAAATAAAATTATAGGTACAACGTGAAAAGAGGTAGTGGTGACTTGGTTCTTCAGGAATCTCCCATTTGGGCAATAAACATGAAAATGGAAAATGCTGCCAACTTTCACTTCCTTCTGACTATCCCCAGTGGCTGCAAACCACTCTAAGCCAAATATTTCTTTGTCTCTTAAAAAGAAGGGTGGCAGCTGGGAGGGGTCATCAGAGACGAGAGGAAATAGCTATTCCATGGCAATAACCCTTCTGTACAAATTGGACCGTGCAAATTCATCTGTACATTTTTCTAATAGCTTGAAAGAACTTTGAAAGCATGGATGGTGGCCCTGAATGGGACCTTGATGTTTACCATTGGATTGTTCGTTTCGAGAGCCTTATTCATGCAAATAAGGACACTTAAATGACCACTTACAAGCAAGAGTTTCATTGGCCATTATAACATTAAAACTTTTCAAAACACAGCATTTAGAGAGAAGCCCGTTTTATTTTAACATTCATTTAAGATCAAAGCTGAATGACTGAAAACGTAACAGTTCTGTATGTGCTTTGGCAAAACGTTTTAACTTTTTCCATATCAAAAATGGTAGGCAGAGATTTCTTCCTGAAAAACCAATGCAATTTGAACAAAACCTGCATTGTGAGAGGTGCATGGTAATAAAGTTCCTTGGACACTTACCGATAGCTAAACCATATTTGGTTTAAATAAGAATAACAGAAGTTAGCAGTGATTTTTATATGACTCAGAAAAGAAGATTTAAGCAATGACAGGCAGGGATTCCAGGAATAGACAGACACCAGAGCACACTTTTTGTTTAAGTTTGGTACTAGTATGTGCTAGATCAAGTTACACTGTTTCGTGTTGTACCGTGTCATCCTGACACAACCGAAACAAAGGAGAAGTGACACATTGTCAGTGAAACATAACACGGGTCTCAAGAGAGGCTAAATCACCCTCTGTGTCATCGCTGGAAAATTTGGGAGCTGGCTTCCAAATCTATCTGAGATTCTGCAGGCAATCTGGAATGACAAGCATTCTTTGAAATCCCACTGAAGGCTGCAGAGTCAGATAAGAATCAGATTTATTAAGTTTATGCACAGTTGTACCAGGGGAAGGAGGCACATATAGGTGGCCAACAGCGAGGTAGGTGAACTCAGGATTATGAAAGGATTTATATATCTGTATATTGAAATGACTGTTTCTTCTGTGTACTGAAGTGCAACAGAACACTAGACAAAAACAGGTCATTCTTTCCCAGCCTAGTGCCATCCAGATATATATTGGGTTGCTGCCACATCCAGCCACGGGCTTTTCAGGACTTGTATTCTACCTGCCATCAGAAATTGCTTGTCATCTCAAACATAGAAGGAACAGAAGCTTTGAATGGGCTGATGCTGCCTTCTATGCTAGAGACCGAGAACAGACACGACACGGGGGTGGGTGGGGGTGAGGAATTGATACCTGTCCAGATATCATGCAGACACTGCAATCGTATCTGTCTAATGTGACAAAATATTAGTGCTGTAACCATCCTAATTGCAGGGTGGATTGAGAAATCCAGGTATTTGCAGCAATAAAATGGGGAAGTGTTAAAGAAAAAATATACAATTGATGGGAAACAATTATCTTGACAAACAATCAAAATAACCTTTAAAAACTTTTCTCCCTTCTAAGAATGCTTATAACATCCTCATTTTCTGATTTTCTCCTTGGATTTGAGGGTTTTGCTTTGATGAATATTTTACTGGAACAGAACCAATTATTACAGAAATCTGTGGTTCTTCCAGAGATACCTATCAGGAATGTGACAAGATTTTTTTTTTTTAGAATATTAAAATACGAAAGAAATCCTGGGTGGATATTAGCAATTAAAAATAAACACAAACTGCTTTTTAAAAAAAAATACAAAAACCCACCTGTGTTAATATACTATTTCTTTTTTAAAAAATATTATTTCTTCTTACTAATATAAAATTGCATAATTAGGTACCCATGGATTTGTAGGGGAACAAAAAGAAAAAAAATGAGTTATCCTATTTTAATAGCATTTTAGTAGAATACACACCTACAGCATATTTTCAGTTTCTAGAAGCATTGGTGGTATTTGTATGTACATGAGCTTTAATTTTACTTTACAAAAGTTTTGTTATCATAAAAACATTCACTTTTTTTAAACTAATAAAAAATAATTTGTGGTGGAGATTTTTTTTTTTTTACTGTTAAGCATTATCGTTAGAGGCTTGAGGGCATATATTTATAATGTTGCCAATATTCTGAAATCTTAATTCTTCCCAGCAGACATCTCTTATCTGACAGGTTCTATCAAAACGACAGAAGAATAATGTTCTCAGGTCTACGTTCCTCCAAAAAGTTTTGCAGATATTATCAACAGGTAGAGATCAACCGTAAAAAGCCCTGTTTACCTCTGTAAACATCAAAGGAAAACAGCTTGAAAGCACACCCAATTCTCCCAGGGCAATGGAATGCCATCTGCTGACCATGTCACAAGTTGGATCTTATTAGAAGTCATATCAAATACTAAGTATTTTCCCCAAAGGAAGCATCGTTCCCCATCTCTTAATCACAGGAAAGATAGATGAGAACTATTAACTAGAATCTGCTTTCAGTGAAGAAACACGCTCCCTGAAACATTTGCCCGAGATTTGTACTTTAAGGAAGCAATTAGAATGCGGTTTCTTCAGAAGATGGCAGGAAACTTCAAAGAGAAAACACAGAAACCAATTGCATTCCTCTGTCCAACCCGTTTGCCGCCTTTCTGCAAACAAAAAAATCTGTTATAATCTCGAGGTGCAAACTCCAGCACAACAAGCGTTGTCTACAGAGCATCCAAATACCAAAACTGCAGCCTCAATTACAACTAATCAAACAAAGAATGCCAGATTGGGGCCTAACTCTCCCACAGATCACTGTATTCAGAAACTAAATCCTGTTGTGAAAATAAATTGTAGCTCTATAAATGACAGAAAGAGGATGCCTTTTCATAAATATCTACAATTTGCATGCTTGTAAAAAAAATACATGCAGTTGCAAAAGACACATTTCTGGAACGTCAAATGTGGCATTTGTTCCTTTTAAAAATTTGAATATTCTATTTGAAAATTTGAGTCTCGGACAAGGCGAGCATTGCTGTTGATGGGAAAATAGACCGGGAAACCATTTAGAAGAATCTATAGTAGCATTAAATGAATCAACCCCATTTTGTCCTTCTCTTTCTTCTACATCAGGGCTGTCAAACTCCTAATCCACAGGCCGGATGCATCATGCGCTGGCCACGTCCACGCCGGGTTTAGAAAAGGGGTAAAAAGTCCTGATACATCATGTGACGCCACTATGACAATGTGAGTTTGACACCCCTGCTTTACATTAATTAAAACAACTTATTGTGCTTTCCAGATTCAGTTCACAATACACAAATCTCTGGAATGTTAAAGGAAACACATATTCACTCACATACACTAGAATTAAGACTATTCATATTCAACTTAAACTAGGACCAAATTTGTCCTTTCTACTTGTGTCATTTCTCTAATGTCACAACAGACTCACACACACACACAAAAAAAAAACCTCAAAAGGAGAATTTATACAAAGGGAATGACACAAATTGGTTAAAAAACCTGTTAAAACAGTGATGGCAATATAGGTAGATAATATCTAATCAAAACCGATTCTTCAGAAGAAAAATAAATGCTAAAAGTGGGATTGCAGTTATGCATGTACACTTTTTCCCCTGAAAATAGGGGGCAAATGATGTATGCGTGTTATACGCCGATATATGTTAAGAAGCCTTCGTGAATGCTGCTGGGATCGGGATCAAGGACACAAATGAAAGAAGGGGAGGGAGGAAGCAACCGAAGCCTGTCCTTCTCTCTGGGTCAGCTCTCTCAGTTGCTCTCTCGCTCCTCCACCAGCACAGGAAGAAACTGCTTCAAAGAAGCGGGGGCTTTTCCTGTCGCCTCTCCCCCACCCCCACCCCGTCCGCCCGCCCGCCCGCCCGCAGTGCTCCGTTCTGCCTGCCTGCCTGCCTTCGTTAATGGTTGAATCGGAACAGCTTCGGCTGAGTAAAAGAGGCGAATAGTTATTATTCTCAGCCGAAGCTGCTCCCAAACAACCAGAAACTAAGGCAGGCAGGCAGAATTTTTTAAATTTTTTCCTGAAATTTCCCCTTAAAATGAAGATGCGTGTTATACGCCAGTGCGTGTTATACGCCGATAAATACGGTAAATAAAAGAGCTCCTGAGGAGAATTAGAGGGATATCTTCCCAAATGATCTAGAAGCAAACTTAATCTTATGGACTCACAATCAGGAGGTGGTGGTGGTGGGGAGAAATAAGCAGAAAGATGGGAACCAGAGAAAGAAGTAAACAAAATAGCTGGTTGTGGATATTTACATGTAGCACTTAAAGGTGCTTTTTCAAGAGGCAACTGGACATTTTTGTTTTTTCTTTGAAGATGTTTAACTTCTCGTCCAAGAAGCTTCTTCAGCTCTAACTGGATTGGTAGGGAATGGAACAGGGGTGGGATTCTACAGGTTCGCACCTATTCGCTAGAACCGGTTGTTAACATTCTAAGCAGTAAGGAGAACCAGTTGTTAGAAGAAATTACTGGCCTAATCCTGTAAGGAAGGCAGGAAGGAAACATTCTGGTGTTGCTTACAGAAACAGTCTCTCCGTTAACCCTTATTACATTCTTGGCAGGACTAGACTTGCTGTCTCAGGAACTTCTCTAGAGGTTTTCTTCCCTCTTTTGCTGGTACTTTGCTTGTGTGGAGTGACCATTCAAAGTTACAATTGCGTTGAAAAAAGTGACTTATGACCATTTTTCACACTTATGACTGACGCCAGGTGAGATGCGTGCCCCGATGTGAGTGATGCTGAGTTGGCCATGCCCAGCCAGTCACATGACCACCAAGCCATGCCCACCAACTAAGCCACACCCACAGAACTGGTTGTTAAAAAATCTGAATCCCACCCCTGGAATGGAAGGATTTATATTCCTTGCAGACAGCTGGTCATGTGCATTCTTTTTAGAGAGTCGTTGAGGCTACTTGGAGGTTTATCTGTGTCCTCAGGGTCACCTGAATGGTGAAAATGGGTGTCTCGGAACTGTTGAAAGGATTGTGTTGTAGATTGGAGATAGATGATGTTGTATTCCTTCCCCTCTCTTGAGAGAGGGGCTGTTTGCTTTTGACATAGATGGCCTCTTTGACCCCTCTTTCCAACCAGTGGTCCTGTCTGTCCAAAATGTGGGCTTTGCTGTCTTTGTAGATGTTTACATGCAGCAATTATTTTGCATTCAGTCCTTTCAGATTCAGCTAATATCAGTGGAAGTGGTGAATAAATGGTAAATTGCTAATATCAGAGTGTTTGCATTAGGACTGCTCTGGTGCATATCTATGTACATACACGTGCACACGTGCACACAAACACACCCCTAATTCGCTATGGCCAAAAGGCTTTTGTAAAGCAAGCTGTGGTATTCCAAAATTCAGCCTAGCTTTCTGTAATGACCTGAACATTTAAACAATTGCAAAGATGCTCAGGGATAATACCTTAATACATTTTATATATCCAGTGGGCAAGCAGATTTTTGGTGAAATGGAAATGTGTGGGTCTTTTTAAAAGTCTTGGTGATCTCAATAGAGCCTCTGGACTTTTGTTACTACTTACTATTCTACAAGGTTCCACAAAGTTGCTTCTGAGTTATCTTATTCCTTCTTATTGCCGACCCAAAACACCTGTGTGTAGAAAAGCAGAGTTTTTTTAAAATCAGTTTTTGCATCTCTGCCAGGCAGGTACTACACTAATTTGCAGCCACCATTTTTCAAGTGACTGGGTTCAAATGTTTGCAATGGAACAGCTTTTCTTTCTATCTATCTTTCTTTATTCCATCTTTTAAAAAAAACAAAAAAAAGACAATAAAAATATTTTGCTTCTTGCTCGCCCTTTCCCACTTAGCTTTCCATATATTTTTTTCTCTCCCTGGTACGATCTATGACAATATATTTTAAATCTCACCAATAACCCAACGAAATGAGCCTTTGGCTCGAGGCATTGGTTCATTATATAAATCAAATAAGCTCCAGAAATAGACACATAGGGACTGGTAATGCCCAGTGAATTCTTAATGCTTGGCTAAAATGATTTGGGTGCATTGCATGCAGATGTCAGGTATTTAATAAAGAGCTCCATTGTTCAGGCCCTGCTCCTCCTCCTCCTCCATTGCTCCCAGCACTCCTTCAGGAAGGGAGGAGGAAGGGAGAGACAACCATTCCAGCTGGGCTTGGAACCTTGTTTGAGTCAGGAAAACCACAGCTCATAAGCAAAGAGGAAGCATAATGTTCTACAAGGACAAAACATTAGCAAAAATGTCACTCAGCCCCAGTTCCACATGTTGGCTGCCATGGCCTTTTCCTTCAAGCATGCCCGATTGATATAAATTCCATCTGCTCAGCAGCCAAGTGACAGAGAAGGAATAGCAGCATCTGGTCTCTATTGCTATCGGGTTTTTGTTCCATGTTAGACCTTAGCTAGAAACATATGAAGAGACGAAAATGTTGGCAAGCAACTCAAAGGCTGCTCTGGCACAACGGAGGCTTTCTGATGCTTTTCACACTTCACTTTGGGTTTTTAACAGAGAAAAAGGCGGAGGGAAGTTGATAAACTCGGCTTTAGGAGCCAAGGCCTGGAGGTCCTTTGGTCTTTGAGTGCATGTTTGTATATTGTTGAAAAACGAACAGCAGAATTTCTTTTGAAAGGGAAAAAAAAGTTAACAAAGAATGCAAGCCTACCCCGAGTCCCATTTCATTCAATGGGTGTTATTTCTAGGTAAGCGTATATAGGATTGCACTGTGTGAGAATGTAACTCTATAACTAACTTTCCACTCCCCCTCTCTTAAATATCCACTGATTTGGATCTGCTCCCAAAACACTTTATATTCTCTGGAAGAGCAGCTGAGAAATACCAGAAGAACAAACCTGATTAGTTCTTGATTAACCCTATGATGTCTAGCAATGGTGGTTAATTTGCTGAGTTAAGCAGAGAGAGATAAGGAGGGATACAAAAAAATTTTTTTTAATGTGGTTACTACAAATAATTGAGTCCATGTAAAGAGAAAAGGAATTATTTAATATAGACAGTAAATTATGCAGATAGATGAGAAGAAGCAGTTATAGAGTTGGGTCTCCTCTCTTGTGATGCATGCAAAGACTACTACAGAGGTCTCATTCTCGCGGCCTGCGGGCCAATTGCGGCCCACAGGACGATATCCTGTGGCCCCCACCATGATATGAAGGTATAACATTTGAGGATATTTTTTTAACAAGTTTTTTAGTTTTTTGTGGAATCCCTTATGCGGCCCAGCCTCACCTAGACTCTGCCTCCAGCGGCCCCCAGGTAAATTGAGTTTGAGACCCCTAGACTACTACAATTACTGAAAGACTTGAGAGGCTCAAATAATTCATTTTCCTATATTTACATAAAAGTATTTATATTAGAAACAAATGTAGCTTTTACTTATTTGTGTACTTTCCCGATGCTATTGAAGAATTAGAAAGTCATCTCATTTGGGAGATATGGCCACAAACTGAGAGAAAGTGAATGAACAGCAATTAAAATGATATCATAATAAATCCATACGCTCTAGAAGATGTGAAATAGTGAGAAAACATAGACAGGGAGTTGTTCCAGAGTACACATAAATTTATAATAAAGTCTTAAGATGCTTAATTATTGATTCAGAGTTAAGAGAAGCTTTTATATAACAAACAAAATAGGAAAACATCACCAGGAACTTCCCATCATCCATGTTCTGTCATCCACTGTCCATTAGTATGGACAATGATGTCCAGAAGTGTCCATATATAGCCTTCAGAACCAAACATTCTGTGTGAAAGAGATGTAATAAAGCCTGCATTCTACCAACAGACAATTCCATGCCACAAAATATTTTGTATATCTATCCCCTTTCCACAGTTGGATCCAGAGGTGGTATTCAGCAGGTTCTGGAGAACTGGTAGTGGAAATTTTGAGTAGTTCGGAGAACCGGCAAATACCACCTCTGACTGGAGATTTTACAGTATCCTTTCCATGCCACGCCCACCAAGCCACACCCACAGAACTGGTAATCAAAAAATTTGAATCCCACCACTGGTTGGATCCATAGAAAATTAGCAACAAAATAGGAGCTATGAAATGATGTACATGATGGTCCATGAAATGATTGTACATGGATGCTTAAATGATATTGAAAACATTTCCTTTCTTGTAAAAATGCTGTGGTATGATATACTGTGTTAGATAGCGATTTTTAAGGAAAAAGTGTTGCCATTTCCTGATTATGAAATGTCATTTAATAACATTTAATATTAATTTTTAAAAGTCATTTAAGTTTTACTGTCTACCAAGTTTCTTTGTGTCAGACACACACAGTACACAAAAATCCTTGTGTGTGTGTGTGTGTGTGCGCGTGTGTGCGTGCATGCGTGTGTGTGTGTGTGTGTGTGTGTATCTGGTCTCCTAACAACTAGAAATTATGGGAGGGTGGGAAATCCCCAGGATTGAATGTGAACATTTTCATCTCAGAAAACCTGAGAATCTATAATGGCAAGAAGACTAGATTGAAGCAATAAGCAGGTAGTTTATAACTTTCTCTTAAAAATCTGAATAGGGTTCAAACAAGTGATGCATTGGACTTCATTTAATGCGTGAGGTGGCTTGTGGGAAAAACTGCTTCCATCTGTTCCCCATATGCTAATGGTGCAAATTCTTAATGTAGTCCATGTGGGCTATGAGATAAAGTCACTTGAATACTCTTGAACAGCACCGCTGAATTAGAACACTGGGCAAATAATCCATTGCCGTTATCAACATACAGAGCATTCTAACAATTAAGGAAAGGTAAATGAAGGAGCCCTCTCCAACGAATAAAGTAGGTCTGAGTCCCAAAATGGCTCACCAAAATTTTCTATAGATTTTTATCTTTTAAGAAACCTATAGAAAATCTATTCAGCAGTAAGTAGATGTTTCTACTGATCCATGCAATTATATATTTTTCGTTCCATAAGACACACTCCCCCTCCCCACCCCAAAAAAAAGTATGTGGAAATGTCTGTGCATCTTATGGAGCAGATATGGTGAATAGCAGCTGGGCTGCGATGGCGGGGTCCTTTTACAATGCTAAACCCTGCCTTTTCTGCCTCTTGTCTGCAGTGCTGAAGTCAATAGGCAGAGCTGGCACATGACAGGACACTTATCTGTGGTCCTCTCAGGCTCCGCTCCTGCCCTCGCTACTCTGCTGTCCATATTCACAGTGAGACAGCGCTCCGTATTCATATTTTTTTTTCACTTTTTTCCTCCTTGAAACCTAGGTCAGGTGTATCATATGGAGCAAAAAATACGGTATATCTCTGACATATCTGAAATTAAACATACAATGAAGTACACCTTCATTGTGTATTATGCACTGGTAAACAGCAACATCAATTCAGTCACAAAAAAGAATGAATTATAAAATAACAGTATGATTACTGAAATGCAACACAATTTAAAGAATTCACATTCCAATAGTTATCAGGCTAATTTACCCCTTGCTAAGAAAAAATAGAAATTAATATTATTGTATTTCTTCATATGAAACTGTTATTTTTTACTTATTTCTAGAAAGTTATGCATTAGCTATCTGATAGTTTCCAGGATTAATTTAAGGCCCTGATTCCATCTTTTAGACAATGATTACTTTCTTTCAAATATTTCTCCCTGTGTATTCCATTCAGTATTTGAAATCTTGCATCAGATTCTTTAAACATATGAAAGAAAGTTGCTAGGAACAAGACATTTTTTGTAATGGATCTCACTTTGTGGAACGTTTTTCTAGATGAAATTCATCTTGGACACAATGTTCTTTTAGCTATTCAACTAAAATATGATTGTTCAACATATAGTTTTACTATTCCGTTTATGATTGAATTCTTTGCAGGATAAATTGCATTGCAGATTGTTTTTCAGATACCTTTGTATCTTGTAAGCCAGGGGTGTCAAACTCGCAGCCTATGGGCTGGGTGCATCATGTGCTGGCCCCGCCCCTGCCTGGTTTAGCGAAGGGGAAAAGAGTCCCGAGACACCACCGTGACGACGCGAGTTTGACACCCCCATTGTAAGCTATCTTGAGTTTACTTGTCACGAAAAGCTAGGTAGATTTTAAAAACAATACTATAAATACATTAGTACCAAGTACTTTAATACTAAGTATGAACTGTGAGTAATTTAAATGTCATGGTACTTGGAAAAAAACATTTAATATCTAAGTATATATTATCATGCTCATTTGAGAACCATTTTTACAGGAAGGACTTCTCCTTTCTAGTAGTTCAGTCAGGAGCATACCATTTATTGCTTGTTCAGTTGATGGATTGGATGGCACTTCTCCATGCTGACTACCAATTTATATCCAATTTCCATTCAAAAAATTCTGGGCAGCTCATATAAAGATATGTCCTCAATAACAAATTGCAACAAGTTCTCAAATTAAGAATGAAAATGAAATTCACCATAAAAATTGACTGAATCTGAAATGTTTCGAAACTGAAGTGACACTTAAACACCAAATGGCACATGTTACACCATGATCATTATTGCTTTCCTGAAGGCAAGAAGTATATGTTTTACCCAAAACTGGGACAGAGGCAAACTGTACCAAAGAATGAGAGCAGCTAGAGAAAAGACCTGATTCCTGTTTCTTTCTCTTCCAACATCATATAGGGAAGAAATGCAAAGTATCTCTTTCTGGATTGCTTCAATTTTTTAAAAAATCAATCTTCCCCTGTTTCAAAACAGCAGTTGAGTTTAGGGATTTTAAGGCAATCTGACTAGCAACTGATACTATTACAGAAGAGAAAAGTATATGTGTCTGCCACATAATCTCAAATTCTTGTTCTTTGGACCATCACTTTACTCTGCCTAACAGTAAGACTTTATCTAGTAGCATCTTTTCAATTAAAATGTGTTGCCATGTTTGCCATTTCTGACATGGACACAATTTTTTAAATCTAGTAAATACAAATCAAGAAGCAGTGTGGCTAAAAAAAAATCCAAATAATTTTCATTTTCTGATAACCATTTAGTTATCCAAGAAAATTATTCTCTTCTACACAGGCTTGTATCATGTTTTATAAATGTACAGTATTATTCGGCCACCTTCAGTGCCAGCTTGATGAATAGATAGAAAGGAGAAGGAAGCCATTGTTTTAAGGTTTAAATTCCTTTAATATTTCAATCCACAGGCCAAATATTCAATACATAAATAAAACATACTCAATATTCTTTGAGAACATAAAACTTTTTTTTTTATTTAATCAACTAATTTGTATGTTGCTGACTGGAACAAAATAAGCAATAAAATCTAAATCAAAAACATCAAAAATACCTTAAAATGTTGACACAGCCTATTATGATCTTCAAAACATACCTCCAGTGCCTCACTGTCTGTCCATAATTTCATCTACCCGAACAATCAATTGAACTGCTATTTTTCTACCTATCTATCTATCCCAAGGGTTTGCAGGCTGGTGCCCTTCAGATGCTGTTGACTGATTCTCTCACAAATCTTTGGTTATACTAGCTGGAGCAGATAAATGCTGAAGTCCAAATAATTGGAAAGATTGTATGCCCCATTCTACTCAACGTGCGTTTCTTACTACAAAATACGCAATAAGAATATAAACTTTATTCTGCAATATACTTGGGGGAAAAATAGGTTTCTCCCCCTCTTCCTAAAAAGCTAAGGTCAGGTAATGGTAAATGGCAGTATCAAAGCTCTTTAGAAGGTGAGACAAACTTTGCTTTTAATTCCCACTGGGCAATCAGCAAAGCATCACAATCAATGTGCTGTATCATATAGTATTACATAAACTTAATTATGCTATATTATGGGTAATACAAACCACTGGGGTAACATCACTGAAATCAATAGAGCTAATGCCAGAAAGAACTCTTATGAAGCTTATTGCTCATGCTGGTAGTCGATATGGTGCTTCTTAAAAGGCACAGAACTTTGTAAAGATGGGAGCTTTGCTTGTGTTCATGGGAGTTAAGAGTGGTACGAAGTCGGCTGCCTACCTGTGAAATGTATCAATGTAATTTCCCGTAAGTCAGGTCCTTGAAATAATACAGCTGCTGCAATGAGTGAATGACTGATGGAGCTTCTGTGAACTTCTCTAGCAGGCCAGAATATTGCTCTAGTGTGAATGACAAGTGATGGGCCAAATCGCAAGGGAGCTACCAATGAGTTATTAATGGTGACAGGTACACTACCTGGGAGACAGGTTGAGAGGGGAAGAAGATTATTTATAAGCGAATAGTTAACAGCTGTAGCTACTGCTAAGCATTACATGGATGCCACAAACGGTAGAATTCAAATTGTGGGTTATTCAAGCACGAACAACTGCCTGTCACCAAACTTGCAGCACTTCGCTACAAATTAAGGCGGGAGAGATGAGACGAGACTGGAGCGATGCCTCGATCACGAAGGCAGTGTCACATCCCAGAAGCTGAGATAAGAACAGAGAAAGGGGCAAGATAACTGCTAGGTGAATTATGAATTATTATCTTAATAATAGCAACGAATTGGCAACAGCAGCCTTTTAATTTTTCCTTGGGGCCTTTCATAGAGGAACATATGCCAAATGGGTCTGGAGCTGACAAAAATAAATGAGGAGAAAAGCACAATAAAAGAGAAAAAAACCAGGAAATGTCTTCAGATAAGTTTTTGCTTAATAGGGGAAATAATAAATGGTGGTTGGATAAATCTCAGTGAGATAAATCTTTTTGTGCAGGTTGATAGTGGATTAATAAAATACCAATTTGAAAAGGGCTGGTTTAAAAAAAGTATTCCTGTGTTTTAGACACTATTGATTCATATTCCATAGTACAAATGTAGCCACATTAATGATGATATGTTCTCACTGAGGTAAACTAAAAGTACACGAAGGAAATAATATATTTTCAGAAACAAGAGAAAAGTGTACCAAACCACCTACAAAAGCAACACATTGTCAAATTTTACTCACTTATCACCTCTCCCCCAAGGAAATAGCTACAATCTGGAGTACAAATTTTATTATTTCTGTTGCCATTAAGATAGAGATTCTGAATCTTTTCTGTAGGAATTTCTATTGGGTACCATGCCAATAAGTAGTAAATCTCCACAAGGACTACTTTATGCAAAAGTGCACTTTTTAAGAAATAAATTAAGAGGTGTTTTTTTTTTTTAAATGGAGATTGTAGCATGCAATCTATGCTTTTATGATTTTTTTTTAATCAATCAAAGTTAGATTATTTTAACTGCCAAATATTCCTGATTATGCCACGAATGGAGATGGATTGGTATGGCTTTCATTATAACCAACAATTTTAAAATAATTAGGTTTCATGGATTTCAGTGGTGAATATTTTAGCATTTAATTTAATTCTAATTGGAACAAATGCAATTTAAAGACATAAATTGTGCTACAGTATTCCATCAATTTCTTAAAAGGTAGGTTTAAATATGAAACATATTTCTGTATCAGATTTTTATTACATCTTTATTACTTTTTAAGTAATTCAAGGTGGTGAATGTACCTAATGCCTATACATAAGCCTACACGCTTTTCTTAAATCTCTTGCGTTATCATCATCATCATCATTTATATTACAACACATAATTTGCAATAGAATGGCTAACGTATCATTTTGTTACTTCTACCGATGGCTTGTTAAAAACTCATTGTATCAGATCAATGGAACACAGGCTAATACAAATCAGGCAGAATTGTGCAGCATCACTGTAAAGTATTGGGCAGGCAACTTCGAGAGGAATTATTAAAACTCTATATTCAATGAAACAGCTGCAATATTTGTACCAAAATAAATGCAAAGTGTATACAGTAAAGAAAACATAAGAACTTGCTCTGCAACCAACCTCAGATGCATGGAATATCCAAAGGGATATGGTAATGCTCTTTAAATTAGACTCAAATAAAAAATACTACAAATACCACATAAATACAAAAGAAAAGAAAAAAACCAGAACAAATATTGCCCACAAAATATCAAACCAAACAAACCCAAAACAAAACATCAGGACCTATTATGTGAACATACAAGTTTGGCAAAACAAATGACTGTTTGATTATTGTATAACCTTGTTAAGATTGTTAAAACCTCGTTTTCTTCAAGGTAGAGATATATCTGGAAGAATAACATCCAGATATTAGTGTTCAGGTTTGTGTTGCCAGATCACTAATGGTTAATATAATAACACATGTGAGATAGCACACAGACTTTCTTCTTGCCCTTGGTAAATTCTAGCATGATCAATGTTTTTGGCATTTAGGATAATATACATCTGGCACACACATCTCTTGGCATCTGAGTTAACACTGAACTTATCCAACATCACTTAACAAACTTCTTTTTATTTCCAAAAGAAAGTTCTTCCAGCAGGACTTATTCCCACAACTATTGAAGCATAATACTGTGTTCTACTTTACAGATTTTAAAAATTTAGAATGGGTAGTATGCTTGTTCTTTAGCTGTTAGAGAAAGTCCATATGTTTCAGTTGCTTTTGTGGTCAGGAAATGCCACGGCAGAAGATAACATCTGTATCTGTAGAAATTCCTAGAAGTTGTTTAAAAGTTCCTTCATGATCCCAATCTTATAAGAATGAATGATCATCCTTAAGTTAGTTCTGTCATGGTTTCCCTGAAGCACAGAACTGCCTCTTCTTACCAATCATTCTTCATTGAGTTCAGTGAGGCCAGGAGAAATTATCAGTCATATCACTGTTGAGTGATAATGTCATGATCACCATCAGAAAGCAAGCAAGCAGATCATCTTTGCTTTCATCCATAGCAACAGTTTCCATACACGCAGTGGCGTGCTGCTTTGGGTAACTTTTGATTTCTACAAGGACCAGCCATCCCTACATTTTTGAGATATAGTTTTAGAGACACCTGGTGTTATCTCCAAAATAATTGTGTTCAATCAAGAAATGCTGATAGTGTATCATAGCCAAGGCATTATGTCTATTTTCCATTCTATTCCAATTAAGAATACCACCAGATGCTCAGAATGCAAATTTGGGTTAACCATGTATCGATCAAATGTCTATGGAGATTCTCAGTCATCCAGATCATAGCTGTATCAAAGGTGCTTTTTCAAAACGCAATTGGACTATGGTTGGGTTTTTGTTTGTTTTTTTGAGGAAGAAGACAACATTTTGCTTCTCATCCAAGAAGCTTCATCAGTTCTGATTGGTTGGTGGTGGGGAAGGGGAGAAATGGGAGGATTAATTCTGATGGTTCTAGTTAGTTCTAGTTGGTCAGAACTAACCCTTCCATTCCTCCCCGCTCCCCATCCAGCCAGAACTGATGAAGCTTCTTGGATGAAAAGCAAAACGTTTTCTTCTTCCTCAGGCAAAAAACATAGTCCAGTTGCCTTTTGAAAAAGCATGTTTGAGACAATGCCTTGACTACTGAAGATTTTTAATGTACTTTAAAAAGTAGTTTCATCTAAGCCAAGGATGTCAAACTTGATTTCATTGAGGCCACATCAGGGTTGTGTTTGACCTTGTGGGAGACAGGGGGCATGTTCAGAATGACATAACTCATGTTGGGGGCCACCACAGGTTTTTTTTTTTGGTGGGGCTGGAGCAGTGATCCCCAACCTTTTTGGCGCCGCGGCCCGGTACCGGCATCAGCTGGGCGCCGCGGCTCGGTGCAGCATCAGCTGGGCGCCGCCATCTTTTTTGATGAAAAAGTGCTTCCGGTGACCTCACCGGAAGCACGCTTTCATTAAAAGATGGCGGCGCTCGCGCTCGATGAGCTTTTCCGGTAGAAATGGCTTTCTGCAGAAAAGCTCACCGGAAGACTCGCCGCCATCTTTTTGATGAAAACGTGCTTCCGGTGAGCTTTCTACCGGAAAAGCTCACCAGAAGCACTTTTTCATGAAAAAAGATGGCGGCGCCTTAGCAAGCCGGCCCGGTAGGAGTTGTTCTGCGGACCGGTACCGGTCCGGGACGTGGTTGGACCATGGGCTGGAGGATCCATTGTCCTCCTGGGTTCTGTTTTCAGCTGCGACGGCCTCCTCCATCCCTCAACCAAATTTTGAGCTACGCTCATTTATTAAGTTTCAGACATGGAAATGTTAGCAACTTGGTGTAGTTATTGGTGTAAAAATTGTCCAAATTTAAAGTAATAATATTCCAAGCTTTGAAATAGCAATGGCACAATTCTACACACTAATGAAATCAGATATATATTTTTAGTTGTTCCCTTCTTTTCTTCTCAATCAGTGGTCAAGAAAACAGCTTCTCTAACATTCTAAAGTTCCAGAAATATGGAGTGAAACCAGAGCTTTTTGATGCAAAGAACTAAAATAAGTCGAAATTCAATTTATTGCTTTACTGCTTGGAATTAAAAAAATGTGTCCAAGTTGCCCTATTTTATCTGTAGATTTTGGATCCATTGGAAACAAATGCTTGTACCTTGTTTCTATCGCACTACAAAGGTAATCATCATTGGTTTCACTCTGCATATGATATCCTTTGTTCCTGTCCAGTTCTGCCATTCTTCCATCTGTACCGTTATTTTTTGTTTTCTTGTTTTAAACAAATGGCAAAATGCTCACATTCAGGAGTCAGGAGGCATATAAAATTATTATTATTGTCGTACAGTTTTGATATCCAAATAGCCACTATATGGGAGACAATTGTCAAGTAAACAAAATAAACATTCTCCAAATAGTGGTTTGTTGCCAGGATTTTAATCATTTTAACAATGTCATCTCAATTAGTTCAACTATAAGTTTTTGTATAATTTATGGGTGGGTTTTTCTTGTTGTTTTGTAGTCAATCCAAGACAGAGTTCAACAATTTTCTAAGTGCCAGTCAGACTTTCCCCCCCAATGGTTAATGGAAGGAGAAGCCTTGATGTTAAGGATTCAAGGACACCCTTTAATAAGCTAATTTTATTTCAAGAACAAGAAAAGCCACTTGTAAAGAAATAATCAATTGTTAAGCCTTAAATGCAAGTCATCTTTATAGCAAAAGCACAGTTCAAATTTTCTATTTCTTTCTCTCACTCATGAAACACAACAGGCTGAAAATGTCTTGCTTTTGGGTGAAAGGAGCAGTTGATACTTCTGTAATGCTGTGTAACACATTAGTTTCATCCCAGAACATCTTCCTTGCCTCATCTAGTCTTTATACTACCTCTCTTTCTAGTTACTTCTTTCTTTACTGCCTTCTTCATGGAGGAGCTAGAACCAGTAAAACCATGGTTACAGTCTGCTTCCAGGTCCAATTCAAGGTGATCAACAAAGATCACAAAAACATCGATTTGTATGTATAAGATTTTTTAAAAATGTTGTTTCACTCTTATTTTGAACATTCAACAATAACAAAGACAAATCCCGGGGGGAAAAAATACTGCCTCAAGATTTTCCCTAGCTGGTTGGTAAGCTGATTTCCCCCAGTTTATCAAGTTGGTAAGGAGCAATGGAGTGAAACAAAATGCAAGATCACAGAGCATGCAAATTCTAGCATCGGGGATGGTGTTGGTAGAAAAGTAGTATCTTCACTGTATAGTAGTGTACATTGTACACTATGGTATCTTCACCGTAGTTCAAAGCTATAAATGAAAAGCATTTGGGCTCACCTATATATCTACAGGGAAAACTCCAATAAATCTGCTATCCAAATATAGAAATTATGTAGAGGATCTGGCAGAAAACCATATGTGGTGTACAGCAACAATGAGGGTGGGAGCTGTTTCTTTTGTAGAAAGCCATAGGAAAACCCCTCTTTCTTTGAAGAAGAGTTGTGCTGTTTGGGATAAGGAATTCTGAAGGGTGGAAAAGTTTTATACCAGAGGAGCTGCACAATGCTGAAAAGTGGCATGCAAATAGAAGAATGGTCTGGGTTGTTGTGAGTCAACTCAGCTGCAGGCAAAAGTGCAGGCTGGGTGTCTTGCTGCTACCTTTACCTTAGAAAAAAAATATTGGTCCAGCATGGCATCCATCCTCTCAGTTTGACCATTGAGAGACAGAAAATAAACCCTATGCCAACACTTACTTCAAAAGGAAGATAATGAATATGCTTGAATTAGGAATGCCCTTTCTTGGATCACTGCAGAACAAATTGGTGATCAACAGTGATCACAAATATATTTTAATTTTTTAAAAAAAATGTTGTTTCATTGAACGTTTAGCAATAGCAAAGACAAATCCCAGGGGGAAAAAAACATACTGTCTCAAGATCGGCTAGAGAGTAAGTTTTTAAAAAATAGAGAAAAGAAAAAACAGGGAAAGAAATTAATTTGACCCAATTCACATGTCTATCTGACTGACTGTTTAACTGTAATTTACTTCTGTAACATATAAACTTCATCACAGAACGATCAGAATGTTTCCATTCACTAAGAACAAACAAACAAACAAACAAAAAAGAAGCCACAAAATAATTATAAAACACATGGCACACACCACAATTGTGTTTATTTTATGACAGTTAACTTTATTTACAGTGTAATCTGGTAAGAATTAATTCTCAAAGGACTATATACAATTTGTGCCCAAGTTTTTTCCTCTTCCTAAAACCACACATTAGAACTATGTTGTCAACCTGCATAAATAAACTATCCTAAGTAGAAATCTCTGGTTTTCTACAGACAAAATGCAGTACTTTTAAAAAAAAAAAATTCTTGAGTGACAAAAGCTACATATTGTAATAACAGTAAAAACCAGACTGGTTTTCCAACCATGCCCAAGATTTGGTAGGAACATATAATATTAAAAAGCTTTCTCTGTCTCTACTTTACTCTAGTTGCTCAAGAATCTCTGGAGCTTGAAAGCTTTGTGCAAATTTTTTCTTTTTCTTTCTAACAAAAGTTGTTATTATTATTATAGTAAAAAAATTTCAGCGGCACTGGGAAGAAAGTGAAAATTCATTTGAGGAACTGCATTAAATTTTATCAAGTTGGCTCAATATTCGAGACCGATGCATTAAGCATTAAATAGGACCAAGTTGAAGTAACAGGGCTGGGCCCCAAAGGGACTTTAAAGGACCAGGGAGGAAGAGTTCCTTTGAAGTCGGGTCCATAGAAGTATTTCACTTCCCTTAACCCTTATTCTCCTCTCTACCCATGAAATATACATGCAAGGCTAGAAGGTGTGCACAATGTATTCAGGGTTGGCTTTTTTTCTTCTGCTGATGCTAAATCTTGAATTGCATTTACAAGATACAGAAATAATACTGTAATAATCCCTTTGGTTCCTGCAAGGCAGAGACTACTCACTTTGTTAATTACTTTCATTATTTGTGTTGTGAATGAATAAAAATTACTAAGCCTAAATGCAAAGCAGGTTTTGGAAGCCTGCACATTTGATTGGTCCTTAAACAACGAACAAGGATTGGTTCATAACAAGCCCTGATTGGCCAAGCTTAGGACACTTCTTATTGGTTATTAGTTTGAACTTGATGCACTTAGTATTGGTTAATAGGGTAGCAGCCAACCCTATAAAAGGGGCTACTGCTGCCCATGAAGTCACTGGTCAGATGTCTGGTCTCCATTATTCTCCAAACATAACAATTTGGTTTTCAGAGTAGACAAACTGTACAGATAGTCCTTGCTTACCAATGGCCTCATTCAGTGACCATTTGAAGTTATGATGGTGCTGTTTCTCAGTCACCTGATCGCCATTACAGGTAGTACAGTACTTGCTGTCCTGTGATTGACCAGCTGTTTTTCTTTTCTTTCCCACTTGTAAAGGAGAAAGATGGGAGAGGAAGGGATTACAAGAGAGTAATTAGGCACACAACGGGAAATACACAAGGATGTTTGTGTTACACGCTCCAGACTGCCTGTGCCAGTGCATTGCTTTTTATGTGTATGCCACATTTTTTTGCTTTCTTGCTCTCTTGTAATCGCCAATGAATGCAAATGCAAACTTTAATTCCTTTCTTATTAATTATCCAGCAACAGGAAGAGCATTTCAAAGTATGAAACTGTTTCAGGTTTCATTCTAGCTATCCCAGAATTGGGCGGAGCATTCCAAAGCAGGGAGTGGAGCTGGAGAAAAGGAAAATAGAGGCCCAATCACCCGATTTCCCATTTAGCAACCACTTCAATGAGCAACATAGTTGCCAGTCCCAATTGTGGTACCATAATTGAGGACTATCTGTACTTTTTGTTAATGAATTTCCCTAAGATCTGCCAAGGTCTCTGATATAGTGATATTTTATATTCAAATATATTGTGTTCCAGCATAAAATCGTGGTTAAGAGTTTTTCAGTCTATGGGAATTGAGGAATTAGGTTCTAGAGACTATGGCTTTTCCTCTTTTTCCACAGGCACTTTTCCCCCCCCCAAATGGTCTTCAAAACATGTTTGACCATTTTTCTCATTCGGGCCTAGTGAATCTTGCTGGCTCAGCCTGATCTGATATGGCTTCATTACTTTCAGATGTGTATTAAATTGCAGCTAAAGAGAGATTTTTTGAGCGGCAGGATAAGAAAATTCTATTTGGTAAGTGGACTATAAAGAGAGAAAAGCTTTTTAAAAAATAAATTTTAAAGATTTATTTTTAATCATGCCTTTATTATTTTTCTAAATAACTCAAGGTGGGGAACATATTTCCTCCACAACAACAACTCTAAGAGGTGGGTTGGGTTGAGAAAGTGGCTCAAAGTTACCCAGCCAGCTTTCATGACTAAGGCAGGACTAGAACTTAGTTTCCTAGTTTCTAGTCCGGTGCCTTAATCAGTAGATCAAACTGGGTCTCTTTACTGTCATTCACAGACCAGACACCAGGAAATCTCTAATTTCTAATACTTTTGATATTTATATAACTCACCAAGAGTCAATTGCAAAGGAGAATGGGGAAAGCAGAAGTGTGTGTGTGTGTGTGTGTGTGTGTGTGTGTGTGTGTGTGTATAATTTACTATTTAGTAATTGATCATTTTCCTCTAAGAATTCATTTTATGCTAAAAAAAAATCACTAGCATGTAATTTGTGTCAGAGTAGTCAATACAGTGAAGTCCTGGAAACACGCCAAACTTATTCCTGCCAAAATTATTTGAACCTTTTCCAGCCAAAACTCTTTTCTGTCTTCACTCACATATTTGTCATTGTGTTGTATAGTTCTATTTTTGCTAGAAAACAAGGAAGAAGCCTCTTCAAAGAATGTAGTAATCCTACACTCGGGCTCCCCTGGGTAATGACATAGAGTCAGCTAATTCTTCCACAATGGCAGCCAGACAATCCTTGTGATCTCCAGGCTTAAAACACATCACTATGAGAAGACTTCAGGAAACCAGTCCTTCTAAGGATTTAGCATTTAGAAGTGTTGGATCAACCATATAAATAATGCAAATAGACATAGAAGGAAAAGTACCATTAGCTAAATAAATAAATCTACTTTTACTTCTTGACTCTCACTTACTTCGTATTTGGAACTTATTGTTACTCCTTCTATCAGATCAAAATGGCCACCAACATCTTGTTCAATCTCCTGGCCCAAAATGACAAGGACAAGAACCATGAAACCAAGGTGAACATCTTAGGTCATGACAAAGCTAGGGAGGGATCCTCAGGATGAGCTTCATCAAGTCTACTGTGCACAATATAACGAAGAATACTAATAAAAATTCATAGTGCTATGAATGTCATAGTGCTGTAAAATCCATACTACTCTGAAGCATTCTACCTCTTTATCTGCCATGATAACATCTACACATGTTAGAAATCCAAGTCCAAAAAAGATGAAAAAAATGTCTTCACCGTACAGGAAACATAAGTCAAGGAAGAAAATGTGTTTGAGTAACATAGTACTTCAAAATAAGCACTACAAATTTATGAGCATGTATGCCAATGCATTGGGGGTACAAAATTTGACATCACAATCCCCCCTTTTTTAACTGGTTCTGCTCTTACTTTATGCTTTCTCTCTCAAATACACATGCATCTTTTCTATAACATGTAGAGGTTCTATACATTTTTTACAAAAATAAAAATTAGGAAAGAACCTTGTAATTTTAGGACTTGGCAATTATTTACTATATACCAAAATGTAATTTTTCAGGCCCACTGACCTTTCAGAAATATACAGGGCAAATACTGTTATTGATTTAAATCTTACAATGAAAAATAATTTTAATTACTCTGTAGTATGAGCACACAAGCTTTCCATATATTTAGAATACAAGTGTTTCATTTCCTACTACTCTTAGAGATGTACTACTTAGTCTGCCTTGAGAGTGACAGTGTTAATGACAGTTACTCCTTCTAAGGAGTGACATTCACATATCACTGTTTTTTTCTTATTATTACACAAGACAGGCACTAGCCACACTGAAAGATTACTGCTAGAAGGAAAATGACCCTCCTCCCACTCCTTAGACTTCAAGGAAAAGTCAACCAATGGATGCTAGAGAGATGGCAAAAGAGATTCTCTTCAGTCCTTTAGCAGGAGAAACTATATGGTCCGAGGTTTCATAATTATCTAAAGCCAGAACCAGTGATATGCTAAAATATATTAAATTAGTTCCTAATTTCAAGAATTTATAATAGAAAAAAAAAAAATCAAGAAAAGCTCATGTCTATCCAAATAGTCTGGAAGAAAAAAAAACCTCACCATGTCATATAAGTATAAAAGTTTAGAAATCACATCAGTTACAAAACGATCATTTCACATATATATCTGTGCTGGACTTCATGTTTAAAACATTCAAATGGAGATGGTTCATACTGGCTTTAAGGGGGATTCAGATTTCCTTAGAACACATCCAAATAAAGAGTTTGCATAATGTATTTCAGTCAGAACTGAATTAGATGAAAAGTGAAATGTCTTCAAGGAAAAGCAAAGTCCAGTTGACTTTTGAAAAAGCACCTTTAATATAAGCAAATATTAATAATATAAGCAAATATTTTGCTTATATTATAAATTCAATTTCCATATGTTAATTATATCAAAACAGCCTTGTAGATTTTTCTTTTTTGTGAATAAATCTATCCCTTATATACCAAATTTTAGAAAGGGTAGCAAATAAAGAGTTAACTTGGTATCCAATTCCTTTTATTTTATAAAAATAGTATCACAAACCTGTACCAATATTTTTTTATTTGGCTTATTTTGTAATTGTGGTGTGTTATCTATTAAGATACAATGGACCCTTCCATTTTTAACTCTGGGCCCACAATTAGACTACCTGCTAAAATTCTAAACATGGAATTATTTTAAAATATAAATTATACATTTATGTCCAGCTAGGATCCCAATAGCTTAGTAATATTGTTTTTAAAAATAGCACAGGTGAGGGTGGGGGAAGGAAACACACATATTTTTGGCTTAAGTATGGATTTCAATAACAGGTTTTGCCCCAATAATTGGACTTTATGCTTTAGCAGTTAAAAAAATACCTGAGCAGGCATTTTTGCCTCATAAATTTAAAGCACATCAATGGATTGCAAGAATATTAAGGGGAAAAAATTATTAAAGGCCATGCAAGATTGAATTCAGCCCAACCCTACTTAGGGCCTTTATAATGAGCAACACTGTTTTCGGTATATATCATGAACATTTCCACTCATGCATGTACATTGCTAGATTTTTTTTCCAGTTTTTCAAAAGTCTTCAGCCTTAAAAGTCAACCCTCTACTTTGTAAGAAATAGGCTACCGAATATATTCTTAAAAAGATGCAGAAAGGGGAAATCAAAAGATTATTGTAGTGTAATTAAGACTTTTTCCTCCACAGAGATTTTATATGGCGGTATGGGGGGGGGGGGCATAGCAGAGTACTGTGGTGTGCATACATGGTGCATGCTACTTTGTGTTGTCTTTGTGTTTTGTTGCTTGGGATGAAGATCCAAGACAAAGGCATAGTTGGACTTTTGGAGTCGATTGGAGGGTGGGGACACCGCCAAATTTTTCTTAGAACTTCTGATGTGCCAGGAAAAAATTCACTGTTTTATAAGACCTGGTGCTATAGTCTAAATCTCCAAAGACAGCATAATAGCAACAGTGCTATATAATTTATTTTATTTATTTATTTTATTTTGTCAAGCGATTATTAGACAACAGGTATAAGTATAAACATGGTTATTAATACATGAAATGGATATGAATAAGAAAAAAAAGCAATAGGACAGGGACGGTAGGCACGTTGTTGCGCTTGTGCATGCAATGTTGGTATTCAGCTGATATTTATAACCCGAATACTCTGTACTTCTATATATGAAAGCCCTTTAAACTTCCATTTTGGAAAAGATCACCCCATCTCTCTCTTATTTTGCAACTTTTCCAAATCCACGATAAAGGGAAGGTTTCCCCTGTCCAGTCATGTTTGATTCTAGGGGGCATGCTCATCTCCATTTCTTAGGGGAAGAAGCCAGAATTGTCTGAAGACACTTCTGTGATCATGTGGCTACCACGGCTATATGCTGAGGCACACGGAACTCTGTTACCTTCCCAGTGAAGTGGTACCTATTTTTCTACTTGCATTTGCATGAGTTTGAACTGGTAGGTAGGCAGGAGCTGGGGCAAGTAACAGGAGCTCACCCTGTCACGCAATGCTCAGGTCCTGAATCCAGTCTGTGAACTTTCCAGCTGACAAGCTCAGTCTCTTTAATGG